>NC_084705.1:711211-849837 GCF_033807575.1 Cydia pomonella
TTCCCGGCGTCTGGCAACCCTAGATATAAAAGGTGAACAGGCCAGTAATTGTTTGCATTATAGTGACACTCACAACCTTGGTTGCGACACAATAATTGCGTTAGTATGCATTAGTCTACACACTAACCCCGATATGATCCTATTTTCAAACCGCACTTCAATAAAATTGAGCAAGCGGTGACCATCTACACCATATTACATCTATATTTCTAAAACACCCACTATCCTTAAATGATCCAACGCACTTACTACGTTTAGAACTACCGTAGTATGTGATCATCTGTAACTTAAAAGCACAATCAAACAGACGTAAGGCATATGTAAATCATTGAGACATAAGACCTTTTCGCACAGCGCGCGTAAGCAAGGCTTAGGGCCGTCTGTAGGTTTCGTATTGACCTAGGATTCCCGAAGGTTAATTATAGTGTTCATTGTGCGCGCATGAGCGGATCCATTTATCGTTGCGACATCCTATCTGCTTATTTTAGGACATTATATCGATTTCCTAATGGCGACGAGCTGACTTCATTAACCGACACATTGAGTTGCAAGATTCCACCCGAACAAACATACATACATACATACATACATACATACATACATACATACATACATACATACATACATACATAGATTGCAAGTTAAATAAAAGCTTTTAAAAAGGAGGAGATTCTCGATTCGGTTGACATGTTTTTTTTTTTAATGTTTGTTACTTCATAACTCCGTCATTTTTGAACCAATTTTGAAAATTATTTTTTGATTGAATCTATATATATACAGATTGGTTACGTTTTTGTCAAAACTCAGTTCTGATGATGGGATCCATGAGGGATTGAGAGAAGTCTTCAAATGTGAAGAGCATACATATAGTGATTTTTGTATTTTCATCAACAAATCAAGCATTCACATTTAAAAAGTGACATTTGATGAAGAGGAACTGCTGATGATGATCAGAATGGAACTCTTCAACGACGCATAGTTCACGTTTGGCAATTTGTTCTCTTCGCATGTTTGTGAAGCAGTTAGGTTTTCAAGGCACATTTCTGTCAAGCTTAAGTTCTGATGATGGATTCCATGAGGAATTGAGGGTACTTTTTATTATTATTTTATGCGTGGAGTGAAATCATTTATTTTGAATACAGTCGAATACCCTATTGCGGGTATTTTACCAGTCAACCAGCAAATCTGACATGTTTTAAGGTGGGTGCAGTGACAAACCTCAAACATAATTAGGCGTAAGGACGTGTCTGTTTAATTTTATTGTATGAAATCCAAAATCAACAATAATCTTTCTTTCACCGGTCGTCGTGAAGTCGGTTTTTTTCTTAATTCTCTGAATGTCCTGGACGTGTATGCAGATTCTTAAAATGTTGATAACAATTTTATTTCTTGAGTGCGAACTTGATAAATAAATAAATAAATAAATATTATAGGAAATTATTACACAAATTGACTAAGTCCCACAGTAAGCTCAATAAGGCTTGTGTTGAGGGTACTTAGACAACGATATATATAATATATAAATATTTATAAATACTTAAATACATAGAAAACACCCATGACTCAGGAACAAATATCCATGCTCATCACACGAATAAATGCCCTTACCAAGATTTGAACCCGGGACCATCGGCTTCGTAGGCAGGGTCACTACCCACTAGGCCAAACTGGTCGTCAAGTCTTGATGTATTTATAATTATATTTCTGATAAATATTTCTTCTACAGCCCACATTGGTATTGCTCATGATTTTTCAGAAAGGTGTTCCTTTTTGGAATCCTCAACTAGGAACCCTTTTAGTTTCGCCATGTCCGTCTGTCCGTCCATCCGCAGCTTTGCTCCATCATCGTTAGTGCTAGTAAGCTGCAATTTGTATGGATACATAAATCATGCATGGCGACAAAACAGTAAAATAAAAACAAGAAATACATTTATTTTACCTGTTGTACATACCTCTTATATAAAAAGGTCTTTTAATAAATATTTTAACCATATTCGATTTCGAAAAACCATTTTTGATGAAGTAAACATTTTCGGAAATAATTGCTCTGAAAAAAGTGTCCTCCCTCTAACTTTTGAACCATGGATCCAAAAAATATGAAAAATAATATTAAAGCAAAAGCTTAATAAGCACTTTCAACGAAAACTATAGCGAACATGATCGGTTCAGTTTTTAAGTTATTGCAAAAGTCTCCTTTTATTAGTAAAAAGACGTACAAAAGCGCTGCTAAGATACTCCCTTATGCTTATAATGTTCATGATACTTACTAATAGCCCCCGTTTAGCTTATTCTGACAGAATAATAATTATTGAACACTGAGCATGGCCCGATATGCTCTTGGCCGATTTTTATATTCCTTATTACGCAATTCAAGGAAAGAAAACTAATTATTTATAATACAGATAAGCATACAATACAAAGGAATGTGTTATTAAAAACTATTATCATGCATGCAAAGGAAATGTCAAAAAAGAGTTGCGAATTACCTATTCGCACATGTATCGTACAACGTTTTACAGTACATATGGCCCTTTAAATGTTCGACACAGTAACGTAATATGCTACTTCTCGCACTAGTGCTATAAAGTAGCCCCATATGTACTGTAAATGCAGTTTTATCTCAAAACAAATTTTATTATAAAATTACCAATCGAAACAATTTTTTTTTGAAATTCATAAACACATAAATTGCTCTTTATGGTCTTTAGTGTATTTATTTGTAGGTATATTGAAAACTTTGAACTTATTGGTTAAACAATATGAGGCCCATCGCTCAATCAGACGACGCATGGAAATAAAGTTCCTGTTTCCTTACTCTATTTATATTGTGGCAATCCATTCTCATTAGCGCCTACCTTTTCGTCCCGTGTTGCTGTTAAATGAGTGTTTGTTAGAGAAAATTGTAAGACGTAAGCCAGGCTTACGAGGCAAAGTTTACTGTGATTACGGAACTCGGAAATGGGAAGCTGACATCTTTTTAACATTTTTTCGGGACATTTTAGACAGTGGCGTAGGTACTTGCTGTATAACATTGTAATTTTTGTTATGTTTGACTATGCCTCGGTGTATTAATTAATTCTATGTGTATATGTCGTGGTCAGATCTTAGAATTGATCATTACGTGTAATGATCGGTTTGCTACTTCATGAAAAAGTTAAACCTAACCTAATCATTCTTCGAATCGGGCCGTAAAATGAGATTTCATGAAATTATCAGATTCTATAATCTGGCCACGACATATAAAGTATAGCAGTGGTGGTGTGCCCCACATATTCGGTTCAGACTGATTCTAAAATATCCTATTTTTATATGTTAAACAGAAGTAACTTGTGGTTATTAAACGGAAATCGAAACAAAGATACCTTTTCGGTATTAGATCCTTTCCCTCAAATCACCCGGCCAAAATACTCGTGAAGAGGGACTTTAAAATACCTAATTGAAATCAGTCATTCACACCGCCTTTTCTTTCTCAGGTCGATGTGCTCGGACTTGGTCTACGTGATCCTCTTCCCGCAGCTGCTCATGGTGGTCCACTTCAAGAAGTACTGCAACACCTACGGCTCGCTCTCCGCCTATATAGTGGCCCTGCTCGTACGGTTGACGGGAGGCGAGAAGATGCTGGGCTTGGCCCCGTTGATACACTACCCTGGATGGGATCCGGAGACTGAACAGCAGCTGTTCCCCTTCAGGACTATGGCGATGGTGATGTCACTATTCACGTTGGCGTTCATATCTTGGCTGTCCGTGTAAGTATTTGTTTCGCTACGTATTCCTAGCGTATACTGTGGCCATACTGAAGAAGCTGTCGGGCAAAGATAATATGCTGGGCTTGACCCCGTTGGTACACTACCCTGGATGGGATCCGGAGAATTAACAGCAGCTGTTCCCCTTCAGGACTATTGCGATGGTGATATTCCCGCTGGGGTTCATGTCCTGGCTGTCCGTGTAAGTACATATTCTGTTACTTTTTCTATAGTAAGCCTACTACATAAGCTTTTAAATTTTATAGTCGTTTATATTTTGCACTTTTTTGTTCTTTTACACTCGTTTATTCTTGAAGATAACATTGTCACTTAGTCTTCACATGCTTATGTTTCTATGAATTACGGTGCTTGTCAGCATGTTTTAGGGATAAATAATAATACCAGAATTTATTTTGGGGGTTGGTGGGCGAATTAGCAATGCTCACTTTGAAGTCGTATGTAAATCCATTAAAACAGGATAAACAATTCGGGGGACTGTAACTTAATTATGCAGGATGTAAATATCGCTCATTTATTTCCCTCAAATTTCAAAGCCATGAGTAATAAATTAATATTCAGAGCCCAAATGAGTGAAATTTTGAGTAGGTATATGGACAAGCAGGACAAACATTAATTGCCATATATATGTTGTTCCAGAAAGTACGTAGTTTTAGGGTCGTTTATTTTTTTAACCGACTTCAAAAAGGAGGAGGTTCTCAATTCGACTGTATTTTTTTTTCCATATCTCCGAGAATCGTGAACCGATTTTCAATATTTTTTTTAATTGAACGGGTATAACCCCGAGATGGTCCCGTTGGCACCAAGTCGGGGTCTGATGATGGGATCTTGGAGAAATCGAGGGAACTCTTCAAATGTTATAGGTACATGTATGGCGCTTTTGGTAATATTTGAAGTCGGTTTGATTTTTTGTTAAAAAGTTTTAGGGCGTATTTTTTAGGGAGAGTTGCAGGCGGGCCGTATGCTTGTTTTGCCACCGACGTACTACATAAAAATATATCTGTTAAGGAGCCCACTGATTATCAGTTCGCCGGACGATATCGGCCTGTCAGTTATTCGCGATTGTCATTTTTTTCGTGGTAAGCAGTGTCCGTAGCCTATGGACGCCTGCAACTCCAGAGGTGTGACATGCGCGTTGCCGACTCTCGGCACTCTCTTTGAGCTCTGGCAAATCTGGCAGCCTTACTAACCGGCAGGAAAAACGACACTATGAGTAGGTTCTAGTGTTATTTGGCTGCGATTTTCTGTAAGGTGAAGGAACTTCCCCAGTTGGACTCTAATAAAAAAGTGGCGGTGACATAATCGGACAGACAGACGGACATGACGAATCTATAAGGGTTCCGTTTTTTGCCATTTGGCTACGGAACCCTAAAAAGTAGACATTATAAAAGAATAACCTAATAAAATGTTAATCGGTATTTTTTTTATGGGCCTGATAATTGTGATAAAATAACTAAATATGAATTATGACAATGCTCTCGTACATTTTCCCCAATATTTCGTCTAATTATTTACTATAGCAGATATTTTAAATCCAGACACAAATCACCGAGCAAAAGGTAACTTGAAAAGGGACTAACGATTTCCGAGGGTACCTATTTAACGAAGGATTATATTATTTCGACCTTTTCATTCAAATATTATTTCGAATTCAGGAAACCATTTGGGATATTTAATTTTATCGTCTGTTATTCATATTCGTTTTCTTCTAACGGACGTAATTGTTAAAGCTTAATGAGGCATTCGATATTAGTTAAATTGTGTATTTGAATTTAAATGTTTATACAACGTACGCAATCACGGGAAAATGTGTATAATCGTGTATTTTTACGAAAATCTGGTGGAGGAGGAAAAAGGGGATTTACTCTTGTACCCTATATATGTATATTTGCCTTCTTCTTGAAGTTATAGCTCACGTTTTCTTATGTATTTTGTTCTCTCTATTTTGTTCTGGGGAGAGGGCACGCACACACACACAACAGTCACGCAGGCATAGGATACAAACAGACGTGCAAGTTGGAAAATTTCTCAGAATTTTTATAGTAAATATGGAAACTCTCATTTTGGAAACGGACAATTTTGATTCACATTGGTACTTGGATGTTCGCAATTTTGAAGACGGCACGTCAGAAATCGTGCATAGGCATGCAATTGTTAGTCATTTTAATTACATTTGAAATTTTTGACGACCGGTTTAGCCTAGTGGGTAGTGACCCTGCCTACGAAGCTGATGGTCCCGGGTTCAAATCCTGGTAAGGGCATTTATTCGTGTGATGAGCTTGGATATTTGTTCCTGAGTCATGGTTGTTTTCTATGTATTTAAGTATTTATAAATATTTATATATATCGTTGTCTGAGTACCATCAACACAAGCCTTATTGAGCTTACTGTGGGACTTAGTCAATTTGTGTAATAATGTCCTATAATATTTATTTATTTATTTATTTATTCTTTCTTATCTCTATCTTTACCTGTGTGTGATTCTAATCATTCATTAATTAGTCAAATAGTGCCATTTTCCTCTCTAAATTTCAAGACGTACCATGTTAGTTGGATCTCAACAATATCAATCAATAATCTCTAACGAGACGATCGTCTTTGCACAATTCACAGCGCGACGTATTCCATGCCGTTTATAAAAGCAGTAACTTGTCATTATGCACTGGAACCTCGATAACTCGAATGACTACGAAAGGTTAATTGACAAGCGAATGATCGTTAGCACGTATTTAAATGCTGCTTGAAATTAAAGCTTAACTCTAAGAATGTAACCTCATTAAGGCGACGTAACCAATGATAAAACTGTAATCCAGTAAGCGTTGCCTCAGTATCTAGAAAAAAATAATTTGACCTCACATCTGGAAAAGATATTAATGCTATTAACTTTTAATAAAGCTACGGAAAATGAAGAAAGACTAGTTACGTGGTTTTAAATCTCTGTAATGCGTTTTCATTAGTTTTATCTCTGCAAGAAGATTTTCGAACGGACGGAAATCTTTGTAAGTCGAAGTAGAACTGAAGCTTTCCTAGACGATAAGTCGGTCCGTATGATGAAACTTTTTTACATTGAAATTCGTGTTATAAAGGTTCCACTGTATTTGAATTAAAACTTTTGCTTCCGCCACGAGAACCTACAAATATTCCGTTCATCTTCACATTGTTACGCCTCATAATGCTAACAAAACTTTCTAGGTTTGAATGCGTCCATTTTATAACAGATACTTTCCTTTTTCTTTGTACAAAATTACTGTTAAATTGGTAACTAATGTTCCTTCCTTTCATAATTGTATATACCGCCTCACGACGGTTGATCGCTTGATAATTTTGATTAAACATTAGAGCGATACACGATTCCCTTCTAATATTATGGGTAATAAATTGCGGGATTAGTCCTAAATAATCGTGTAGTTTATTTTCAAGGTTTTGTGTGATTTGTTTGTGCGCTTTTATCTTCTTCTTGCGCCAAGTGCTGAGCCCCCTTTCAAACTTGATAATTTTAGCTAACGAACTCCGTCGCGATGGGGGCGGCTCCTAAAATTTGTGCGATAAGCTTTTTTTCTTGACATTTTGCTCCTCCAAAACTTAACCAATAATAACGAAATTTTGGAAACGGAATGGGAAAAAATCTGTGTTACTAAAAATATGTCACAATGTTACTAAATAAAATAACTTCATTAAAAATAATTAAATATTAAGGAAAAATAAATCATTAAAAAAAAACAATCAATTAATCATACTAAATATAATGTCAAAAAATATCTTTTGCAGCGGTCAAGATGTATATATGTATTGCTAGGGCACACTAGTTAATATAATGTCAGAATTAATAATAAATATAGCAGTATTGAATATAAGTATTTCTTTGAGTCGGCGTCCATCATTCGATGTTTCATTTCTGAGACTAGCGGGTAGGCGTTCATAGTTTTGTATGCTATGCGTCTTTTGAAGTAACCTGGTTTTTATAAAAACAAGAACATCAAAAAAAGGAAAACGTAGACACACACATTGGTGATATTGAACTCATATAAAAAAAATATCTAGGGCCAAAATCCAGAGAGGAAAATGTCGAAAACGTTTGTATGAAAATGACCACAAACGTTTCCCATTAAAATATACCACTCAGCAGAGATATATAGGTATCGGCAGGAGAGTTGAGGTCAATAACACACACATCTACTCAGAGTACTAATCGCAAAAACAGTATTGAATGATTGAATGAGTGAATGTGTCTTAAGTGCACGCAAAAAAAACTTTGAAACTTTTTGGTCTATCATGCAGTTGGTGGCTCAACTTGCTATCGGTACGAAAAAATAATACTTTTTTCTAAATCTCGCATGATTTTGTTGTTTGTTTGACCTCAACTCTAGTGACCGTATATACCTGTAAGAAGGGACGTTTCTTACAGGTATATACGGGTAATAAAATTAATCGAACGTTGGAACGGTGACAGACGGCTTGGTGCAACCAACCCATAGTGTCGTGACGATGTTGTCGTGACGTGCGTCGCGTGATGCCGTGACGTAAACGGCGCATCACGACCGGCAGCTTGGACCATTATCCGTCGCTAATATCCGAGATGACAACTAAATGAGTATTGAGATTATAGACGGATAAATTAGTCCAATTAGTAGAATTAGTAGTAGTAGGTGTTTGATGGCGGATTGCAAAATTATCCTTGTTAAACGAGTATTATTTGTATTCCAAGTGGAAGTTATGGATCGGTCACACCGGCTGCCAAAATATGCCGACGTACCTACAGTGTATAACAAAAACGGAACACATACGACGCGTTGCGTAGGTACACGCTGCGTTAAGTTCCTGCATGGCTGACGCTTTATTGATTGCGCCCTGCTAGGCGAATCACCATTAATCATTGTCATTCAAATTACTAGTTAATTTTGATAAAAGGAAACTTTTATATCTTGATAAAATGTGCATCCAAATCGCAGTTTTGATAAGTTTCTGAAAGATTGTAATTTGTTACTTACCACTTCATTTATTAATCTATTTGTTTGCACAATAAAACAATATACAACTGATTGTACGTCCTGGTGTGATACTGCTGCAAAGGAATTCCACTCCTGGTGGAAGGCACCCCCCCCCCTCCCGATTCCAGCCCCGTTTTTCAATCTCATCTCTCTCCCGCAGGTACCTCTTCAACTCCGGTTACCTCAGCCCCGAATCCGACTATTTCAACTGCGTAGTCAACATCCCTGAGGACATGGGTCGTGTGGACGAGCCGTCCGAAGCCGGCGAGCAGATGTCCGTGCTCGGTGGCGTGCCAGGCCGGCTGTACGGAGCCGCGTCCACTCTGGTCGGGCCAGACGAGCGCGCGGGACGCATCAACCCCGCATTGGAACCTGACGATGACTTAGATGACCCCAACGACGGACCCACCCCCCTCTTTGGTTCTAGCTCTGCCCCCCCGCCCGTTCAGCCGCTTGGCAAACAGACAGCTTTCTGAGACGATGCATACTTCTATTAAAGAAGCACGGATGGGCTGGCTAAACATTACTCTGCAACTACATTTCGATGTTAATTACTGATTGGTTCGTTGTTGGTCTTTGAAAGGAGGTTGTTAATTTTATGTATTGATTTTTTCATGTGTAAAAGCGGCCTTGTGCCTTTTTATAAAACCATATGGCTGAAATCAATATAATTGGATTTTGAGTAAAACTGCAATCGACGGCAAAGATATGTGTACGCCTTATTACAAGGAAGTAAGGCACAAAAGTACAAACATGTCTATGACGTAGACAATGAGGTTGGCAACTGCAAAGGTTTTTTTTTGGCGCCAGCGTAGGTTTTACCTGTCTCTAGTTTTATTCTATGAGATTTAGCTTAAAGAGTTAGCATCCAGGCAATAAACTTTCAAAAAAATAACAAGAATTTGACGCTATTCGCAGGAGTGACAGGAAAAACCTATGCTGGCTCCATCTGTAAAATACTTCGACCGGCCAACCCGATCATTACACTAATTGTGGCATTATCTAGTAAAAGGGACCTTATTGTCGATGGCGCTTACGCCGCACTGTGTCGCACAGCGTTGTATTTGTATCGGAGCATCGTTTATTACGGCGGAAGCGCCATCGACAATAAGGTCCCTTTTCATAGATAACGTCACAATTTATATACTTATTAATTTATGTGTGAATGCCTTATAAGGTAAAACATTTAATATTGATATTGTACTGACCCAAATTTCCTACCTGCATTTCGGATTCATCAGATTTTTATAGCGTTATTCATTAAAATCTAACAGGCTGTTAATGTTTTTCCTGTGCAGAGGTTTGCTAAGTTTAATAAGTACTTAACGGGGCTAAAATTGTATTTGGGAGTGCAAGGTTGCAGAGTGTCGTGAAGCGCCCGTGTGGACTGGAACGATGCTCAAATCAAGGACGTGACTTCTTCCGATTCTTTTGTAACCAACGACGTTTTTCACATAGTTCTAAGAGCCAGCACTTAGACGATGTAGAGGCCTGCGTCCGCCCTAGGCTGGAGATTTTCGGAAGTGTTATGGCCTGAAGAAATTTTGATACAGAGAATTAGCATATGCTATAGGATTTATTTTGGACAAAGAGTAAAAACCGAAGATATACCAGCCTTGGGATTGGGACGGCGTATAGACGCCCCCCCCTAATATGATCGCAGTCTATAGAGTTTGTATGTACTTATACTTATTAAAGCTGTAAAGCGCGTGCAATGCAACTCATACATATCAAATTGAACTTTAATTGTTAGAGAGATATTGTATACATTATTTATATTAAAGAAGATTCCTTATTTAAGTCAATTAATGTAGAGATGGGAGCACATATGTGTTGCGTGCTTATAGAGCGAGTGCGTATATTGGCGGATAGCTATAGGTATCGCAATATAAGTTGGGGCTATTCACATAAGGCCTGTGTTCCGTTCGCGTTTTCTGAGATATATCCCGTTTGAGGAGCGTATCTCTATAAATATATTTTTTTTTTCAGGATGAAATTATCTGATATGGTATGTGAGTAGCAATTTTGCTAAACGTTTGGGAGTTTAAATTTCGGTCTGGCGTCGGCAAAGTTGTGCTTCAGATACGACTCGTCTTGTTAACCGTGTGTCACGATTTAAAAGTGTGAATCATTTTTGTTGGCTATTTTTTTAGAAGTACCAGTATATTTTGGTGCGAGTTCTGTTTATTTCACGAGGTTTAGGATCTCTACCAAATAGTTGGTAGGTAATGCCATTAAAATATACAATTTATTTTATATGTCCATGTGAGGTTATTTGAAGTCGTAACTATTAACCTTTTATATGTGTGTGGTCAAAAAAAGTGGGTTTTAAACCTGTACAAAAAAATCTTTTACTTTAATAAATACGTAAAATTCGGCCAGGGATCTCCTTATCAGACACACAAAAGAGTGTGTGATTGCAGTAGCCTCAATTTAAATTGCGATACAGTATATTGACCCGCAGTGTTGTAGCGCAAGTAGTGTGGAGCGCGTGGGAGATGAATTGATTCAAACAGTATTCATGAAATTGTATCAATTTCAAATACCCACATAGGTTAATTATCAACAAAAACACTGTATAGAAAAACTAACGATGCAATATTATTTTTATTACAAATAGATGTTGTTTTATAATGTTTATCTTAGTAGAAAATTTATTTGTAAATATTTGTTTTGTATTAGATCTCGATTGCTTCTCACGAAATTAGTGTTAGATTTATGAATATATATTAAAAGCATTTATCGAAGCGAAGCTGCAGAATTTTCCAAATATTTATTTAGCTTGGATACAGAATGTGAAGTAAACGAAACTTAGGTATATTGAATTTTATTGAAAGGTATATAGTGTAGGCTTTAAGCCTATGTTAAGAGCAATTCCTAGCTGAGCAACTTTTCAAATCTCGAATTTTTGAAGCTATGTTTCTGTCGCGCTGCGGTGGGCGGGAGCCGGAGCTATCTAAGTGTGAGTGCGCGCACACAGACGCGAGACTCGTGCGCTCGCTCATTGCGCGCCGTTCCGTCGACATCGCCCGCGAGCCAGACGGAATTTATTCTGCGCTGCCCGACGCAAGTTGTTTTTGTTGTTACCACGTAATATTGTTTTTCATTTTTATATTATACTGTATCTATTACACCCTAATACCAAACACCCTATCACCTGTACTAAATGTATTTTACACCTATGATGACGAAATAATAAATGATTGATTGATTTATTGATATTAATTACCATATAGTTAAAAACTGCAAAAAAGAACGATGTCTCAGCTTCGGTTGTCGTCGTACAGTCAAGTGCAAAAATATGTATCGAAAGAATCGTCTCATAAATATGGTACTACGCTCTTATTACACTGGAATAAGATGCTATGGGACATATTTTTGAGTAAGATGTGTACACCCATATTTTTACACTTGACTGTACCTATCCGTATCAGTAAGTTGGGAGTGATCATGGTGTGTTGTGAAATTTTGTAAGTAGGTATAAATATACCTATGGTTAAACTACAATCTATTTAACTTGTAGTACGATGGGGCTAAACTTGGGCCGCCTTATTGAAGAACGTATATATCGCAATGACAATCTGGGTAAAGTATGTTGGGATAATGCCGGACAATTTTGGGACCAATTGAGAGAACTCGTGAAAAAATGATTTTTCGTGATCTCAACACGTGACAGATTCTTGAAGTACGTAGCGAATTGTTAAATAATAACCGTAGATTCTGCCTGAATTTTGGTAATCTTCAATATAGAACGGTTTTAGTTTTGTACCTGTGCAAAGATGAGACATACTTTGTTTAGGGTAACGAGTGTTTTGCCATCAAGGGAGAACATTGGATGGTGAAAAAAAGTTGCTTCTAATGGAAAGAGAATAAGGTATCACAAAGAAATAGGTCCGGTGTCTACCCTTTTGTATCCGATCTTAACCCGGATACAAAAATTGGTAAAATTGTGGCTCTCAAACTTTGATACCTATGTCATAAGGCAATTTGATAAGTAAACAATGTGCTAAGAAACCTCTTATTGTAAGGTTTACCCGAAGTAATAAAAAAAAACCACTAAAATAATAGATACGTTGCGTAGTTTTGACAATTTAAGATTTCGTGAACTGTACAGGTTTAGGGAAAGTGTAAATGTATTGTTTATTGAATGGAATGTACTGGTAGATATTAAGTACTTAAGTAGGAGGGACAAAAATCAAAATAAAAAATAATCGTGCCCAGTCATTTTTAATGAAGGTCGCCAAAAAAATAAGAATCAAACTTAGAAATCAAAAAGACTAAGTAGTTCTTTAAAAAGGTCAAGGTCACTGAGAGCCCATCTTGAAGTCTGGAAAATAATTAAAATTGCGATTTTGTTGGTTTAATTTTGCAATTATGTAAGGATCGTATGTAAAGAGTAAAGTAAATATATAGGAAAAGAGAGCCCTCTTGAAGCATTTTAAGGAAACTAATTTCGAAGCCCTATCTCTATTTTGTATCCGAAACTAGCAATGTATGTATGCGTGCACATCTACATATGCATCCGTATGTGTAGGTACTTTATTGCGAAAAATTGCTCATTTGCTATCTATTTTACTCGATTTTGTTATAAATTTCAACATGTATCATCATCCCTATACATTATAAATACTCTTTATTGCACACCTCAATAAAAGAAAACAATACAAAAGAAAACATACACATAAGCACAGGTAAACAACATGCGGTCTTATCGCTAAAAGGCAACCTTAGGGTTGCGGAAATTAAAAAAATTACATTGTCAGTAACCGTCGCGCTGGTAGTGGTACTGGATAAAAATAATGGTATGAAAGTGTGATCAAGAAAACAATAAATGTGATAATTAAGGTCAGTAGGTAAATTGAAGAAAATTTCAAGTTTGATAATCACTGCTGTTTTTGAAAATGAAATGAAAATGAATGAAAATGAAAATATTTAATTCAGACACCAAGTATCCATATTTACATTGTTTTTTAAATAGGTAAAGATCTGATTGTTTCTGGTCCGATCTTTACCTGGAAGGGTCAAGATCGGATATCGGTCTACAGCAGTGCTAGGTCTGTTAACACAATTACAAAACAAACACAGTTTCATCACAATACGCAAAATAAATTACAGAGCGAAGATCGGATAGAAGGAAGAATTCGCGAAATTTACCTTGCTCTCTGTGATTGCACATAGCACAAGCCCGACTCCCTGAGCGACGCGGGGACACTGACAGTCGAGGCGCAATGAAATGGCGTCTTACACAATGTTGCCAACATTAAAAATAAAGCCAAATTAGGGGGAAATGAATGTCCTACGTTCTTCACCCGCATCCGGTATTTACCCAACATACCTTAATCGTTGAACCGCCGCATTTCAAAATGGCCCTTATTTTGATATCGGCTAGCCGTAATGTAATACGGCGGATTATACAATACGACTGCGATACTTATATATAAATCCCCTCGTCAATGTGATTTCATTAAATTTGCTATCTAGTGGCAAACATCAAAGTAGTTATCTTTTACTTGTGACGCACAAGTGTGAGCAATGTAAAATACTATATTTCTAAAAAAATTGCCTACTACGTAATAAAAGAAAATGTGATTATTAAATTATAATACGAAAGGTGGTCAAATCGCAAAATGCTGTCGTTTTATTTAAAATAATGAAATAATTAGACCAGTTCCGAAAGTACCGAGAAATCCCGGTTCTTTAAAACAGTACCGGTTCTGCAATCCCTAATAAGGATGTTATTCCCATCACTATTTCTTCTGTGTACGTATATTTAGAAACTGTCTCCGCCTCCAATTCGTGCGATAAGGACAACTGCAGCTCGGACCGAAATTCACTCGCAAAAAACTCAAAAATCGAGGTTTCGCTCTCGACTGTTTCCTCCTCCAAAACGCAACTAATCATTATGAAATTTTGGAAATTGCAAGAGGAAGAAGTAATCTATGCCGCTATGTTTTGATTTTTTGGATATTTTTTGTCATATTTGTATACTGTGCCTTTTTTTACAGCCAATTCAATTGAGCCGTTTTTGCGATTTTCGAGGCGCTGTATCTTTCTTCAAAATAAAATAATCCAAAAAAGCAAAACATAGCGGCACAGATATTGATGATATTGATCTTGTTTGAAAAAATCACTGCTCTAGGTTAAAAATCCAGGGAGGAATCAGTCGAGAGCGTTTGTATGGAAAAATTGCAACTAGGAATTCCTCTTAAATATGTGCAGATATATTTGTTTCAAGTCTGCATATTGATATATGTATATGTGTGCACGGTATATAGCTGCGCACTAGGGCCAAAAGTTGCGGAAAGTTTACAAAAAGATGGAAAACTTTTCAGATATTTCACGGATATATTCATAAGAAATAAACGAAATGGAATTTTGGGTAATGTTGCTCCCACATTGGCTGTTATAAAATGTTATATAACATCGTGTGACAGGGATATCATGATACCTAGTGTTGATAGTAATTTATTATGTTGTCCCTGTCACACGATGTTATATATCATTTTATAACAGGCAATGTGGGAGCACCAGTATGGAAAGTTTCATTTGCCATACAAAATCGAGGGCGAGGGGGGGTTTGGGTCGGCAACGCGCATGTAACTCCTCTGGAGTTGCAGGCGTACATAGGCTACGGAGACTGCTTACCATCAGGCGGGCCGTATGCTTGTTTGCCACCGACGTAGTATAAAAAAAAAAAATGAAGAAAAATTCCTGAAACTATTCCATGTGTGAATTTCGCAATTTTGTAAACTTCCCGACGGTTCATCAGTACATGTGACTGAACACAGGACTTGCATGTGTGACCCTGTAGGATACGTTTTAACTATGTGTGTATCGGTGTTCAATATTATAGGCTTGGTCCCCTCCCCACCCGACCAAATGTCCAAATTAATATACTCGTTCACGCTTTTCACTAAAGTTTATCCTATATATCTGTTTTAAATTGTTATTACTAAATTATATGACGCTGTAAAGCTATATAATAGTATATGGAAGTTTAGGATCTGCGTTGCAATATATCAAAGTATATTTTTAATGTGATTTACAAATCACCTGCCTATATGTAGGTATAAAGAATAGTGTTTGCTAAGACTTCGACACGAAACATATCAGATAAATGTGACTTAATGTTAACTTATTGAACATATCTTAACTTTAGTATAGAGATGGATACATATCAGTAATTGTAAGTAGTTATAGGATCGTTGTTGTTCTTCGGCCGCGCTTTCTAACTGCAGTACTCGAATTTGTTCAAATTTATACTATACATATCACATATAATTTTTTTATTAATATATTTTATTTGAAATTATACCCTGTTTAGAAAATACGATTATAATTTAAGTGTAATATTTATTTTAAAAAAAGAATATACAAAAAATATTTATATATATTTGAATTGTTAAATCTATCCGCCCGCGTATCCAACATGCCAATCTGTAACGCTCCTTAGCGAACGAAACGCTACTGTCACTGTCGCACTAATATGGAAGAGTTATAGAGAGAGATGACTATGCTATGGAGCGTTAACGATTGGCATGTTGGCTACGCGGTCTGATTTAACCAACTAGATTTATGTAGCATTAGCCTTTGGCGGTGATGAAATTTTGGTTTTGTGGTCAAAAGGCGCTTACTTTTACAAGGTTTTATTTGAAAACCAAGCAGATGCGAGAAATGAAGCACTAAAAAATAAATGGATATCGTAAACTTCGATCATCTTTTAACTGCAAAAACTATGGCATAACAGGTTAGTGTTATCTGTCTAGTACATATGTATATAAAGCCTAGTACATGGCTATCATTATGATTTATAACATCGGAAAAAGAAGCTAATTTTACTTGGCAGTCAACAAGTCTATTGTTATTGATGATATTCAATAATTGATGTTAAACCTAACGAATGGACAACTTTGTAATCAAATCTTATAAATCGATATTATCTATAAGTATGAATTGACAGACAGCAGTCTAAAAAGCATGTGTTTTTGCAAAACAGTATTGTTTTTATTATACTTATGATGCTATACACCGTGTTTTTTTTGATTTGCGTTAATTTCGAGGGTGCATTCCTGAGCTTAAATTAAGTAACTTTCTCAAAGATACCGATATTCTAACTAACTCCATTTCGGAGATAATCAATCATATTTTTTTATATTATAAGGCGCTTACGAGCGTGTACACTTGCTTTAGGACCTGTTTACTTATTAGTTAGTGTTTAGTGCGAGTTCATACATTTGCTACTAAACGTACACTATCTCGGACGATCGATGTTAGAAATGACATTGATATGTCACAGTTTTCAATTGTTTGGTTGAGTTAAATGTAATGCCCGTGTTACAACAACGCTATATGCAACATTTAGTTACTTTTTATAAAAATAAAAATAGTAAAAAAAAAACAAAAAAAAAATTTTTTTTTTTTGAAAATTAACTATGCCATTTAGTTTCCTTAAACGTACTTACCGAAACCCCGGAGTTAACGCAATTCAATAAAAACACGGTGTATAATAATATTATTATATGAATAATATTGTGTAACAAAAATCAATATCTATATCGTTCTCTATGAATAATTATGACTGACCTCTACATATCAGGAAATTGCAATTATTAAAATATATATACCCATGTAAATTAAGTTGCCGCGTTTAGGTTAGGAAGCGACCGGTCCACTGTTAGATTGTAGATATACTATTGACTTATTCCTAGTTCTTGTTGAATATTGAAACTGTGAAATGTGTACCGTTGTGGACTCGCCGACAGGCGTAATAAACATAGTATGTCGAGATTTTGCCTACTTATTACATCTCCAGTAGATTTCATACACAATGTGAAGTACAGTACATTCGCCATCAGCGAAGGTGCTCAAAAATATCTGAACGCACTCTCAATAGAGGCGTGTTCAGATATTTGTGAGCTCCTTGGCCGCTCCGATATATCTGATGGTTACTGTATCAGTGGCGATGCGCTCATCGATGCGCAGATTAATGTATTGTCAATCAGGTAGTTTGTGGAAAGAGTAGGGTTACCATATACAAACTGGTATATCCTGACAAAAGTTCGGACATCACCCTAAAAATCCTGATATTTGCCAGAGTCACCTAAAATATATCCAATTGATTCTAAACTTATGAGTCGCATGCAGTCGCTTTTATGCTGTCTTGAAAGATATTGTCCACCGGCACCATTACCATTATAAAATTATAAATGCGCCCATTAAATCCCTTTTAAACCTTTCGGGGCCTCTAGCGCGTTAACTTGCTACCATTTGTGGACTACAGCCTCCTAATATCCCTTTCCTCTACCCAACTTCAAAGTTTTAGCTAGCGTCTGGTGGTTAATTGTGGTTTCTAATAATGCTGTCACTCCAAGTCCCCCTCCCACCCCCAAATCTTAACAAAATACCAAAAATGCTGACGTATGGCAACCCTACCAAGGGATCATACACAACAAAGAGCACTATACACAACGTCAAATACCAGTAGCGGGCACAGATGAGTGGCATCTCTTATGGTAGAACTGTTGCAAAAGTGTTCAGCTGTTAGCTGTAAATAATCGTTCCAAATCTCTCCAGAGTAGCGCTAGAGTAGCTAAGAACCTAGGCGTTATTGACGGAGTGAATTGCGCTGTCTATGATTTGATTTATTTGTTCAAGTACTCTAGGTATTGTAGCGCCAGCTATTTAAAGTTTTTTGATGACACTTTTTGGTACATGGAGATTTCGTTCCTATAAGCGGGACGCCCTTCGATGCGATGTCGTTGTCATTCCATTTTTCTTTGTGCCTCGTTAATTTGTTTTATTTCTTCTCGTATTCGTCGCCAATATCTTACATTTTGTTTATCTTTCATCTCCTGCCCCGTCTATGTTTTTATACTCTATAATGATTAAAACTTTTAGAACGCCATTTGATTTAGATCCTTATTCTTTCACTGATATGTGTTAAATTTGTTAAATATTAAGTGGCGCCATCTAATAGATCAAAGGCCAAAGGTATAGCGGCACCGTTTCGAGCGATGGTGCCACAACCTTTAGCCGATGCCCCGTAAGATGGCGCCACTTGTTGATATTTAACAAATTTAACACATATCAGTGAAAGAATAAGGATCAAAGTGAAATGGTGTTCTAAAAGTTTTAATCATGTATCGAACTCGGAAGATGGCAGTAAATTTACTGTGGCTACAGAATTTTCTTTGATAATCCACTTCTATTTCAAATTTTCTTTGCTAGTATAAAATGGTCTATACAATTTTGAACTAGAGTAGTAACTCTACTGGAGATTACACACTTTAAGAAAGTATCTATATTTTGGAATCAACTGTCAGAAAAAGTAACTATAATCTTTGCAACAAAGAAAAAACAAGGTAGGTATTTATTTACAAAACTTTATTTTTACAAAATATTTTGTACTTAAACTAAATTTTGTACAATTGCTTATTAAAATTAAATAATTAATACTTTTCGTTGCTACGATACATACACAATGAGTATAACGAGACTGGCCGACACGACACGACATGGCCATGGAACGACGGTGGAAGGGCCTGAACCTAAAGTTCGAAATCTTGACTAAAAACAAAAGTTAATTAAATAGACAATTTCAATTGAGTGGAAGTTCTCTGATGTCGGACTTTAGGCTAAGACATTAAACTTACATTGCATGTATTTATCCTATAAAACAATGACATACATATACAAATCTCCGATTTTTTTTAACAAATGCCCTCGTTTTACAAAATGAATAAGAAGTTAAAAAACATTTTGGCCATCCTGCTAGAAATATTTCCGGTGTATTATTTTATTTTTAATGCTTGTAATTATTAGCTATCTATGGTCGTGTTAAGTTATTTATACAGGTATTTAGTTAGGTAATAAATGTCATATTTTTTTTTTCTAAAGCAGTCGACAAAGTTGACCTAGTTCGCGGGCAATATACTTGCAGAAGTCGTTAAACGATGGAGGTGCTCAAAATGACCCGAGCACATTTTTTACTAAGAAAATGAGCGCATTTTGAATACCTCATCGCTTATATCTGCTGACTGTCCTCAAACTACATCCCTAGCGAATTATCTCAATTTTGCCGCTACTTTAAAGTATCAGGTAACACTTGACTGCCTAGCGTCACACACAGCACTGACTGATGCACATTCACGCCGCCTAATAAGAGTAGCCGCCGTTAGAGTCGTAGCTTTGTTGGATGGTGTCAGGTACGCTGGCGGGGCCTGAGGAGTAACCACCAGATCCACCGCCAAATCCACCAGAGCCTCCTGAGCTGTGTCCTCCAGAAGAACCACCGAATCCACCAGAGCCTCCAGAGCTGTAGCCTCCTGAGCTGTGTCCTCCAGAAGAACCACCGAATCCACCAGAACCTCCTGAGGAATAGCCGCTGCCGCTAGATGAGAAGCCGCTTGAGCCGCTAGATGAGAAACCACCGCTGGAATGTCCACCAGAAAATCCGCCTGAGCTAGGAGCTCCATAGCTGCTAGACGGGGTCTGAGCGGGGGCACCATAGCTGGACGAAGGTGCTGAAGGCGCGCCATAGCTTGAAGAAGGTCCGCTACTTCCAAAACCGCTGCCACCTCCGAAGCCGCTGCCGCCGAAACCGCTTCCACCACTGCTTCCATGTCCACCGAAGCTGCCACTGCTGCCACCGAAGCTGCCGCTGCTGCCACCGAAGCTGCCGCTGCTGCCGCCAGGAGCGCCGTACGTCGATGACGGGGCAGGGGCGCCGTAAGAGCTTGAAGGCGCACCGTAGGAGCTAGACGGGACTGGGGCGGGTTGGGCCGGAACGCCGTAAGAGCTCGAGGGAGGAGATGGGGCTCCATAGGAACTGGAAGGGGCAGGAGCGCCATAGCTGCTGGAAGGTTTAGGTGCGGGAGCTCCGTAGCTGCTGGAAGGTTTAGGAGCTGGAGCATTGTAGGTCGTGGAAGGACCGGTGGGCACGCCATAGCTGGTTGCTGGAGGACGTGCGGGCGCACCGTAGCTTGAAGATGGGCGCGGGGCGGGAGCGCCATAGCTAGAAGACGGGGCGGGTGCTCCGTAGCTACTAGAGGGCTTTGGGGCAGGAGCGCCATAGCTGGAAGACGGAGGCGGGGCGCCGTAACTGCTCGAGGGCCTGCTTGGCGCGGGGGCACCATAACTGGACGATGGTCTAGGTGCTGGGGCACCATAACTGCTAGACGGCCTTGGGGCAGGGGCGCCATAGCTAGACGACGGTCTAGGTGCTGGGGCTCCATAGGTGCTTGAAGGTCTTGGCGCCGGAGCTCCGTAGCTGGACGATGGCGCAGGCGCGCCATAGCTGGACGAGGGCGGAGGGGCCCCATAACTGGACGAAGGCGCAGGGGCTCCGTAGCTACTTGAAGGTCGGCCACCCGATGGTGGCAGGTAGGAAGAGCTCAGCGGCGCTATGTGGAGAGGAATAGGGGCTTTATTTAAAATATTGTAAATTGTTTATATTAACTTAGATTTAGTGTTAGAGCCTGCGTTTTGAGTCGGCAGTCCATGCACATTATCTCGTACCTGGGTTAAAGTGAAAGAGCAGTTAGAATCTTTAATTTTACGAGTTCAAAGAGAAAATAAGTTAAACTGAAAAAAGGGAATAAAATAATTATTTGACTGGAAACCTTGTATATTTTTTAGGTTTGTATAACCCAATTAAAGTAGATACTTAATCGCTTGTGACACGCAATCATTTTTTGTAATTTATTGATGTAGCAAATTGGTCACGTACGAGTATTTTTTTATATGTTCTCTTTTACCTTATTTCTAAAACCATCTTTAAGTACTTACATAAAAAAAGGTAGTTACATTTTTGAACAGCCATTAGCAGAATAAACATTGTATAATCTCCTATGTTATGTCCCTATTATCAAACAAGGTTAGGGCTCGTTAAAGAATTATATAACCCTGTAATGCGGGTTATTGTATTTTTAGAGTAACTACAAATATTGTGGCCTCCTTTATTTAACGGAATAGTTGAAAGATTTTTTACGAAATTATTTTGTATGAGAATTCAATTTGTTACGAACTTCTAGACGTTTACGTTTCTAAATGTTATGAATTTTATTGTCGAGTTAGTTAAGCTTTAGATGGCTTTAGTAATAACTAATGACGTTATTCATAAAATTACTGGCTTGAATTATGAATCGTTTGTTTTTATCTGTTATTTATTTATTTATTCGTATGGCATTTACAGAGTCGCTTAATTATAAATCTTCATATATATTTTACAGTCTTAGTTGTTCTATATTAAAGACACCACTTTTTGTTAAGCCATTACAGACTGGTAAAACGTTATTTGATCCGCTACTTTTGATGCTGACTGTACTTCAAATCCATTTGTATATGTGACTGTCTAAATAAATTGAAAAAATATATGTTTTACGTTCTATTCGTATTAGTATCTATATGATACTAATATATCGTAGAGCAAGGTATCCATTTGACAAATCCTGCTAAGCTTAAACATGAAATGCTCCTAATGTAATGTTAACAGAATTAGCACACAAACTAAGTTTGTTTTCTGGTTTAGCAAATAATTTGTTCATCTTTGAGGTAATATTGCAAACACAGGACAGAAGCGCTTTCTTATGTGCCTACACTTATCCTTGAATATGCACTTGACAGATTACAGATTGAGTAAGAGAAATTACGTAAATTCACTTGACCAATGGTGAATCCTATTCATGTTTCTTAGCGGAAAGTAAACAGCTGTCGTAAAGTTTAATATTCAATAGAAAGAATATGTGTATGGGGAAATATCTGCTAGAACTTGTCCTACTAGTTTTTTTACAATTGGCTGTGAGTTGTATTTTATTTACCGGATTGTTAGGCCGGACTGTCTATTATATTGATCTTATTTGAGACGTAAAGACGGACGGACTTAAGTCATCTTACAAAGACAGATAATATGGATCTGCCCGTCAAATGATCCTTTTTAAAGCAAAGGTCTAGCAACCACGTGCGGCACTTCAGACTTGTTTGCCATACTTTAAATGAGTAAGATTGACAATAATTGGCTGTAAGTTTATAAATAGTACGCCAAGTTCAGCCTACGTAGGCAACATGCCAATCGTAACGAACGAAACCCAACTGTGACCGTCACACTAATAAGGAAGAGTGATAGAGAGAGATGACTACGCTACGAAGTTAACGATTGGCATGTTAAGATCTCGCATTGCTCATGAAAAATATGTCGCTCAGTGACTTTTAAATAATTTCGGTTCATTTGAGAACATTTGGGGGCGTAGCCATAACGACAAGAGTTTATCGACAAACACCAATCGAAACATAAAAAACAAAAATTACGTGATCATTTTCATATACCATTTAAGTTTCAATTGAAATTTTCTTTAAAAGATTGTCATCGATTTTACACAAGATAAAGAAAGTTTCCTATATGTGTGAAAACTTTTTGTAAGCTTTTCGCTATCTATTTGCAGATATGTAGTTGGAGGTTCACGGACTATACATTAATTACTATGCGGACATCGACTCTCGCGCAGGCCCTTAGTATTGCAAACTAATGTTACCTTCCCGCTTGTAGTGGTTCCGGCGGGGTTTGGCTGCGACGGCCACCAGCAGCGCCGCGAACATCTGGAAACAAATATAATGGACCTTTAATATTTAGAGAAACAAACAAAGACTGATCTGTATGGCCTTTTATTACACCACGTCGTACGTGGAATAAAAGACCAAAAGCGGTTGTTAAAATTGACAATTAGTTTAAGTTTAGATGTTTATTTATATGGTACGATCTAGAAATGACTCGCAGTGCATCTCACGCGCAGTTAAAAATTCAAAACCATAACATATTTTATAATCTCAATATCGTTCCAGCTGAGGTAGATTTCCTCCATCTGCCTCTGCTGGAAACGTATTCAGATTATAAAATATGTTATTCTTTTAAGACAATGTATTGCGTTGATGATTTTCCAATGTGGAATTAATTTCAATGCCTTTTTTAGGGTTCCCTACTCAAAGGGTAAAACGGGACTGTTACTAAGACTCCGCTGTCCATCTCAGGCTCATCCGTGTCCGTCTGTCATGAACCATGATAATTAGACAGTAGAAATTTTCACAGCTGATGTATTTCTGTTGCCGCTATTACAACAAATACTAAAAAACAATATAATAAATATTTAAGGGAGCTCCCATAAAATAGACATGAGTCGTTTGTCGTTTTTAAGGATATAGAATGGTACGGAACCCTTCGTGCGCCAGTCCGACTCGCTTTTGGCCGGTTTTTATTTGGAAATCTACCCCTCATATTTAGTATGTTCGATAATAATAACCAGTGCAATTAAGATAACGATCAAGTGTCTTCCGCGAAAGTGACCTCAACAGTGCGCACGCGGTTTACAAAACAGTCGGCAGATAATAAAGTAAACAAAGTGAAATTGGTGCGTGCGTCGCATGCAAACTGACGTTTGCCAAAACACTATTTTGGTGTTTACGTCGATCTTGTATATGGAAAGTTTGTATTAACATATTTAAATCGCAGGCTTTGAGAATTTAAAGCGATTATGTAAAATCGCCAGATGGTTAGTCGGAGATTTGGGAGCAGGAGTTTTATGAGCCGGTTGAGTTAATATGACAAACTGTTTTGAGTTGCCACGACAAGAAAGTTCCTGTTGTAGAAAAAAATCACCACGGCTATTAACGACTAATTAATTTACACATTTATATACCTAATACCTATTGAGAGATTTTTCAAATTCTTTGTCAAACATCGAAAAAAAATACTTGAGTTACGAGGAGATGCAGTCAGAAGTCAACTGCAGTTTGTTAAACTAACTTTTATGCACGCGGATCAAATATCTCTGCAGATGACTGTACTTCTTGACCGTGGGATATTCTATCTTAAGCTCTTATTACACTTGAAACATGTAAAACAACCTGTATGGCCTACATACAGGATAAAGTATTTATTTTAATGAGAGTAATCCATTGCCATCCTAAAGTACGCACGACCTAGCTTTTATCGTCCATCTGCCATTACTCCTGCGCGGCGGCAATATTCATGCTCTTGCGCAAGCCACGCAGCATTAAGCACGTACGACAGTTTAATTGGCTTCCAGTACGCTGGTAGGTTACTTGCACGGCCTCCTAGTCTATAGTATCGTGTTTAGGGTTCCGTAGTCAACTACCCTTATAGTTTCGCTATGTTCGTCCGTCTGTCGAGTAATTTCCGAAAATAAATAATAATAAAATAAATAAATATTATAGGATAGGACATTATTACACAAATTGACTAAGTCCCACAGTAAGCTCAATAACGCTTGTGTTGAGGGTACTTAGACAACGATATAATATATAAATATTTATAAATACTTAAATACAAAGAAAACACCCATGACTCAGGAACAAATATCCGTGCTCATCACACGAATAAATGCCCTTACCAGGATTTGAACCCGGGACCATCAGCATCGTAGGCAGGGTCACTACCCACTAGGCCAAGCCGGTCGTCAATATAATTCACTTTATTGAAAAATGTTTTTTTGAGGCTCAATTTTATATGGGATGGGGTAACCTAACACATTTTTTTGGTCCTTTTTATTTAACGTTCTGTTGCCATAAATGATTTATGTATCCATGCCAAATTGTAGCTTTCCAGCACTAACGATCACGGATCAAAGCCTCGGACAGACAGACAGACAGACGGACATGGCGAAACTTTATAGTTTAACCCTTATTGGTTCCTAGTTGACTATGACACCTAAAAAACGAAGTACCTATAGTTGGTAGTGACCCTGTCTACGATGCAGAAGGTCCCAGGTTTGAATTACGGTAAGGGCATTTATTTGTGTGTTTATCACTAATATTTCCTCGCTATACTCAACCTCGTATCTATATATTAGTTACGTATATCAGATATAGCGACGATTAGTTCCTGTGTCATGTATCTTTTCTATGTATCTAAGTTTATATTTATCTAAATGATAATGTTTATCGTCGCCTTGTGCCCATAGTACCTACAAGCTTTGGCGCTAGGTAAAATTGTTGTTGATTAGATTAGATTAGATTTATTTATTTCTTAAAGAAAAAGACACAGTATTTTACACAAAAGGATAAAACAAAGGCTTTCACTAAAAGATCGTCAACTTAACATTAAAACAAAAAAATATAAAATTAATAAATAAAGAAATGTCACGACAAAAAAGAAAATGTCAATGTATACATAGCTAGGGACAACCTAGGTATTGTTGAAATGGCTGTTGTTGGTGGCTGTGTAAAATTGTCCCCAAATATTGATGTTTTATTTTAGAAGATTATGTGGAGGTAGGTAACAAACACCAATGTGACTAAATGGAAAGAGTAGGTAAATTTGACTGTCGAACTGACTTCGGTAGGAAGTCTCGACATAAAAAATTAAGATTAGGTTAAACTATTAACATAAAAAGAAGCATATAAATCATATAATGCTCTAAATATACTTTCAAATAATTTTATTACATTATTACCTACATTAAGGAGACTTCTAAAATACTGAGAACCTTGTTCTTTGTGTTCAAAAGTCAAACTCTCAAAACTAATGAAAAATTAAACTTCAAGGCGCTATAATTAAACTAACTTTGTAACTTTTACTGTTGTTTATTATAATAAGCACTTAGCTAACCCAATTAGGGACCTGAATCTAGTCTGACCACAACAGGGTTAATGGCACTTAGGTCCCAAGTGCCATTATAAAGACCTAGATTTTAAGGTCACTGACTCATCTTGGTGGTCTTGGTGGCTTGTTGAAAACAAAACTATCAGAAGACTTTCGTCATTGCGTGGGCACGGGTAATGAGTACGACCTTGGGAGACCTTGGGCTGATTTTGGAAGCATCGTGGAACAGATTTGTGAGGACAAAGGGATTCATGGCAGATTTTATCGCAAATGGCCTTTGTAGTAATAAGTGCACTTAACTTACCAAAAACGTTTAACTGACTTTAAACATGTACGTCTAACTATTATAGTTTTGGTGAACGTGATGGTGCTTGCTTGCTAAATTAAGACAGAAATGCGGACATTTATTTACATAAAAAAGAAATCACTCTTGTTTTTCTAATAATATCTGTCGTAACTTGAAATTACAACGTACCTATAATAGGTAAAGAAGAGACAGCCGCCCACGTCATTCTTGAATGCCCAGGGTTGGCAGAGTACCGGGCACAATACCTCGGTTCGCCGGGGTCTCTCCCAAAAGTCGTCGGGTTAAGGGTCTGCTAGGCTTGTTGGTAGTGTTGGGTTGGCAAGAGTAGTGCCGACAACCCACCACGCAAAATAGGCGCGAAATATGACGTCCAGTTGCGGAAACCAAGTCCGCGAATACCTATAACCTATAATCTATAGGTAAAGAAGTTTGGGACAAAACCTAGTTATATTTAATTGACAGAGCAGACCGAAATCTCCGTTTCAGTTTAGACAAAAATGCTTTCGTATATCCGGAAGTTCTCCTGTATAGATCGCATTTCTCAACTCGTCTCGTGAAATTTTGTGAGCAGGTTGGTTAATTATGTACAATTTTTCTTCTCCCAGTTCTACAGCTCACACCACATTGGTGGCAAACAAACATACGGCCCGCCTGATGCTGAGCAGATGGTCAGTATTCAAACTTTATCTACGTATTAAATAAATAATAAATAAATATTATAGGACATTATTACATAAATTGATTAAGTTCCACAGTAAGCTCAATAAAAAAAAAACTCAGGAACAAATGTCCGTGCTCATGACACAAATAAATGCCCATTACCAGGATTTGAACCCGGGACCATCAGCTTCATAGGCAAGGTCACTACCCACTAGGCCAGACCAGTCATTCGAAATTCGGAACATTCAAAACCAGTAACACGCAGGCAAATACCCACAATCATCAACGACAGCATAATCAACCATAATAACGAACCTTCTAAGCGGCAGACGTATAACAGCAGTAAATACTTTAACACCTCACGCACCTAATCGTCGCCTTTGTCTCAATGTTTGTCTAGTCTTGTATGTAGGTACTCTGCTCTTGCTCAAGCACTTAATGATTCCACAAAAACGCACAGATAAAGACGCGAGTTGCGCAGTGAGCGAAACAATGACGACCATTAAAACATGCAAATTTATTTAAATTCGGATTCCCAGAGCTCTAACGGTCTGTTCACAGAGGATCCATCTCGGGACAAAAGTAAAGTTTCGTAAAAGGACTTAGAGGTAGTGGGCCATTTTATATAAAGTTATGCCTACACTACACTTTTGGGAATATGTATGTTAATTCTACACGGTATCACGAGCTATTTCGATCATGATAAGGGGAAAAGATGTCCTAAACTTTCCACACATCTTTCATTCTTTCCATTCCGTTACCGCTATATAAAATATATTAAAAATGGTAACGGAATGGAATAAAAAAAGGTCATTTCTTCTCACGAATGAAGAGCTCAAATTCTGTATAGAAAATTATTAATAAACCTCAAATCTGAATAAAAGGGAAGACAGTAGAGTTCATAAACATCTTTGCAAACCAATTTTCCAAAAATATATTTACATTCCTCTAAGACAGTGACAATAACGTCGAGTAATTATATTTTTGAACGTTGACTTTTAGAGAGTTTGTGATCTCGACCGTACAACTTTTAATAAAATTGCCCAGTGACAAGTTGTACAAATATTTGGGCCAATGCCAAAAGGATCGGGCTTGGGTTTACCAATGTTTGTTCTAATGAAGCTAGTAGTGAATGCCAATGGCCGGTAATTGGAGAAACAGTGTCAACACAAACGTAGAATGTTGAAAAGTGAGATGAGTCAAGTCTGAGCCATTGCGATACTGGAAGGTGTTGCGGATACGTGACCAACATTGTGACAATAGGAACAACAACTTAGGATAAAGAGGAGTGTTTGGATTTGAACACGGGAAGTGGAATTCATTGGTATTTTATTTGTCTTAAAAAAATCATTTTGTTATGTACATAGTTACTAATTTGTACAACTTGTAATATTTATTCAGAAAATGAGGTCTTCGACATTTCAACCAGATGATTGAATTCGCGCGTACAGTAAAACAGATAGTGAGTGTTGAATAATGTTACAAGAATGAACCCAGTAAGTACACAAAAAACTCAATAGGTATAATGAATAATGTAAATCTAAATCACCCTAATAATATGTATTCACAATTGACATATATAAGGGAGAGTATAAAAGCGTTTTTTACATTGTAAAAAGTACAAATATATTCTCACTTCTCACCGAAAGAAGATTGATATGATATGATCTCTTAAGAAAAAGGTTTATCCATTGTGTGGTTTTGACTCATAAAAAGAAAATAAATGAATGAATGTTTCACGGCTGATTCGTTCAGTTGCTCATAATGCTCATAAACTAACAATGTTAACTTTTAATCATCGTGAGACACTAATCTATTACTTCGTTACGTCTTATAATTACTACTGCATTATCTTGAATACCTAACTTGCAATTAGTATTCGCGGCCTTAACGCTTACTTGCAGAGTCTAAAATGTTTCTTGTTAAATGTTTGTTATTGTTTATGAAATGTTTTGTTTTAGTGATTACCCTCACACTTTCTCTGGTTGTTTGTGCGATAATTTATATCGAGTTGCGTGGATTTGTTGGCATTGTTCTGTTGTAACGCGTATCTTCGTATTATTGTTTCAATCAATGATTCCGATAATCAGAGATATAAATAATGAGCTGAACTATTGTTAGCGAAAATTATGTGTTTATCTACTAGTATAGTGGTTAAATGTCCCATGCATTTGTTGAATGAATGATACGCGTTAGGCAACAACGTTAATAGGTAATTATGACATATAATAAGTGTTTATGGTAGTAATGTTTTTACGACTTACGGTAAACACCATAATCGCATATTTTGCAGTTTAAATTGGTCATTTAGTACGTGATTCATTAATAAATGTAAAGACTAAAGTTAGCTAACAGACTTTAAGAACTAAGAATGGAACCGAATTTAAATTTTAACATAGGTATCATTTGCTAGCGCATACAGATGATGGGTTATGGTATCCTTTTAAGGCAGTTTTGCAGGTACATTGCCGAAAAATAAATAAAAATTTAGACTTTTGGAGTGCCATATCTCGCACCAAGTTTGTATGTTTGATGTATCGGCCATCGGCCATACGTTGTCACAGCCTGGAGTGTGTTTAAATCTGCTATCATGTTTAATAATGCTCTACAACAGAAAAAGCCTAGTGGTAACACTAAGAAAAGGTGGCTGGACTGTGTGGAAGAAGATCTTAGGAAGATGAGGAAGTATACCAACTGGAGGAAGGTTGCCAAGGATCACGACAACTGGAGGAAAATAGTGGATGAGGCCAAGATCCACAAAGGGTTGTAGCGCCATCGGAAGTAAGTAAGTTTAATTATGCTAAACAAGTAATGTTTGTGTTACGGATGCCTAATGGAATAAACATTAGTGTATATAATCGTTGTCTGATTATAAAACGCGGTTTTCAGCCGCGTATGATGCAACTCTTCCTTGTTGAAGCTGCGGTCGGCTTATGTCTCGAAGGTGATAAACTTTACGTTTGATCGACGTTTGTGACATTTATGTACAGGTAGATATGATTACAGGGAAAACCTTGTCATAGATTACTCTGCAAACATGTGAATAAAGCACTGAAAGTATTAAATACAGACCACAGACAACAAGACAAGAATTATAGCCCATGGAGCGCAGATTAAAACAGTATATGGAAATGCCTTAATTTCATTACGATGAGATTTAAAAATAAATCGTGACATATAAAAGGAAGGCTTAGTGTAGAGAGACTTTTCTTTAGCCGACAACCTGGAGGGCAAATAGAAATATGTGTTAGTATTTCTAGTTTTTTTTATACTACGTCCCTGGCATACAAGCATACGGCCCGCCTGATGGTAAGCACTCGTTGAGCTCTGGCAACTTGACTCACCTGCAGGAACACAGCACTATCTAAGGGTACTTTCTAAAAGCAACTGACTATAGCCGTTTTTATCAAGTCTATTATACCTTCTTCATGTTGTTTATTTCAATTGTTATTTTGATTTTATTTTGATATTTAATTATAATTGTTATTATTAATAGATCATTTTACGAAAAGTACTATATACTGTACGTTTTTACCTGTGTGAAATTTGTGTAAATTAGATGAATAAAACTAAACTAAACTAAACACGGAGCGCATTATGTATGCATGTAATAAAACAGTTAAATTGACAGATTGCACAAGAGATGAAAATCTATATAAAAGCGAGATGGGCGTCTCATGGGAACCGTTGTCATGGGAACTGTCTGCGTCTGCGCAACTATCCGGTATTGTTCATTCAGGCTTGACCATTGCGATCGTCTGCAAGGGAACCGTTATCATGGGAACCGTCTGCGTCTGCGCAACCATCCGGATTCTTCATTCAGGCTTCACTATTGCGATTATATGATCATTACGCGCAAACTATTCTCATACCGAGGACGTTAGGAACGTTTATTGGGTGCAGGGTTGATATTGATTTATAATGTGGTTTACCGTTTAATCGCCACGGTTGGTAAGAATTTATAATGGTCAGCTGCTACTTTTTACCAGAAAGTCACTGCATAACTTCTTTGCCAACCACCTGAGATAACCTAAAGTTCCCAGGCCACAGAAAAAGGGATATTATTAAAAAAAGATATGATGTTGAATTCAGAGTTAATTTGAATAACATGTATGATATCAAACACGTGAGAATAAAAGTACAATACTGTTAAAATGAAAAGACTTTATAGTGTTGTTGCGCATTTACAATGCCTTTTTAATTTTGCTAACATGTAATTATTAAAACTTCGCAAGCTCATTCAAACTCAACTTGTAATTATGATTACTGTTTGGAAACACGACTTAATGGAACAATTTATACTCTTGCGAAAGAACTGAGAAGATAAGATTATTCTGCCGTTATCGACATCTACTAATTTGGCAATTTTATTGTTGCAAACTACAGAATTTCAACTGAAAGCATTAGCATCAGCAGTAATTAAGGAATATAATCTCCATATACCAAAAAGTGTCTGACAAAAAAACCATAAATAGGTGGCGCAATACCTTGAATACTTGAGAAAAAAATATAATCATAGACAGCGCACTTCACTCCGTCAATAACGCCTAGGTTCTTAGCTACTCTAGCGCTACTCTGGACAGATTTGGAACTATTATTTATAGCTGACAGCTGGACACTTTTGCAACAGTTCTGCCTTCCACAATCAGCAGTCCATTTTGGCCTGTCATGTCAGTAACAGGATATGATGTACCTGCCAAATCTCGTATATACTATAAATAAATTTTAAGAAAAATAAACACATGTGGTAGACACACGAACTGTCACTATTACAAATCGAGAAGACCTCCGAAAATATTTAAATCTTAAAGTACTCTTAGTAATGAGTATTTTCGTAATAGGGTACTTTCCTACTATTTAAATCAGTTTCTTTTTTCGAACTGTCAAAACGATTAGCCACTCTGATATTTATATGAAAACTACACAAGTGATGTAATATTCAACTCAGTGAGTCACCTACTTTTTTTGTTCTATCCAATTTATTAAATAGAAATTGCGTAAAAAAATAACTGCTCTCTAAGTTTTCCTACTAATTATCTGGTGCTTTATTTAGTCGATGGTGTGAAATAATTTCTTTTAAATAAAGGCAACATCCCTATTATAGGTAGTTATTGCAATTCATAAGTTCTAATGATGTCCTCTCGGAAGTCAACAGAGAACGCATTTGAAGCGACGCCATGACACTTTCCATTACGAAATGGTGTATTTTCCCGCCATTTTCACTTCGTTCATCACATTTAAGCGAACAAAGCCTTACTTTTAGCCATTACTCTTATATTATATTATTGTGTGAAGGGTTTGCTTCTCGCAATTGAATTTGTCGCGTCTTTGTACTATAATAGACCCAAAGATTTTACTCGCTACAAAGAGACCAACATCTCATAATCTCTTAATGAATCTCAGCTTTGTGTAAGTTTCTTCGTTACTTTGGCTTCGTATTTTGATTTCATAAAACATTGTGGCGGATGGATGGAATACAAAATTTTTGAAATCAGAGAACAGAGACTATTTGTTTTTTCTCTTCAAGTTGATACATCAAAGTTGACAGCGGCAGAATGAATTCGAAATATGAGGTCGAAATTTTATATAATCTGTGAATACATATATAAATATGAATACAAAACAACAACAAATGTATACATTTACGTAAATCCTTGTACAGTCAATGTATATACTCGTATGTTTATATACAACGTGTATCCACTCTTAGTTAAAGTGAAAAACTTTGTCTTAAAATAATGTTTAATTTACCGGAGGCACACCAAATTTGCCAATTCTGATTATGGTTTCGTGTCAAAATATTACGTTGTGTAACCATAATTTAAAAACCTTTAAGCAAGGTTGCGGACAATGTCGTCCATGTCATGTCGAGAAAGTCCTTGATGATAACTATTTCATTCGAGCGTCTTGGCCACATTCAGGCCTTGGACGAAACTTAAAAAATTGCGTTGCTTTTGTTTATTTTATCAGATGGTGTAGGCACTTATAAAAAGTGTGAAGAAATACCTAAAAACTGGCTTATAGGTAAAATCTTCTATAAGAATAACTAATATGAGATTTGATTTACAAGATAACGATTAACTTTACTAAACTTTAGGCACTGTAATGTATTGTATATATTGATAAACAACGGACACAACGGTCTACTCTTTAACACAAAAGGCAAAGACAATTTTAAATAACCAAACTGTTCACCTTCAAAGTTTTATCATGCGGGTAATTTTAAATATACTCTGATCAACTTCCTCGCCTAGAAATCTAATAAATTCTAGAACACCTAAACCCATAGAAGTTGCAGCAAAAACATTTGAATAATAAGTGACATAACACCACGTGACCGCCATTTCCCACGGCGAAAGTAAAAGCATGTTCCACTTACTATCAACGCGACGAAGGCGAGCTGAGCGGTGAGTATGTCCATTACTAATTCTTTAAGCAAACGCTCAAGTATTTGACCAAGTAAAGCAGCAAAGCACGTGATACATTGCGATAAGATTGCGGTTACGTAAATGTTGTAATCAGAGTGCAAATGAGGTGACGTGAACTATGACCCAGAGGTGGCCTGGATACCGAAGGTGTTCTGTAGCTTCTACTAGAAAAGGGTAACACATAATGGATAGGTCAAGTTCTGAATAATTTCATTGTAATGTCGATAGCAGTAGTCGATAGATTGATTTGGGAGTTCAATTGTTAAAAGGTCAATTCGATATTGTTTTAGACATTAAAAGAGTTGTAGGAATGATTTTAGAGGAAGATATGAAATGCTAAGACCAATAAGTCCAAGTTTAGTCTTATATATAAGTTTCAGGTTAGGGTATGTCGTGTTATTAGAATAATATACTTACTAGAAAATATTTGTGCGACAAACTAGCACAAATATAGTACATATAACAACTAACCTGTTGGGCTAAGATGGTTGGCTCTTTATCATTTGTCACTATGCCTGTCACGTTCTAACAAATATGTAAGTGCGAAAGTGACAGGCATAGTGACAAGTAATAAAAATACAACCGTGCTACAGCCGTTGGTTGGTGTAAATGTAACTGGAAATATCGATGACAGTCTCCAATGTCTCCATACTTTACATTACATCTGCCTGTCAATGAATAATGCTAAGAGTTTTTACCCGCCATAATAATTGTAATCAGCTTCATACCAGCCTGATTACCCACAAACAAAAGAACCCGGGAACAACGCGTTAACTCGGTAAAATATTACTCGTTCTATGTACAAGAAAGGAGAAATGTTCATTAATAGAGCAGACAAAGAATCTCACGGGTTTTCTGTACTTTCCCAGAGTTTTAGGTAGAAAAGCGGAAATTGGAAGGCAGTTTGAGTGAAGTGAAGGAAATAATCTGTTTGGAAGTGCTTATAGGAACGTAATTGATGTAAACGACGATCTTGTTAGCAGGAAATTAGAAAAGTATTGGTAAAAGTAATCATATCCAGAAATATAGAGAGTAGACTTACAATGACATACGCGCGTGTATTTAATGCGATTACCGCATTTAAAACATTAGACCTTTTTATGAGGATGTAAAGTAAATACCGTTTTATACTCGCGTATATGTCTTTTGCACTACAATTTTGTCTACAGAGATACTTGCCAATTTTCCTTCATTATTCAGGTTTTATAGTAAGAAAAGTAATATTTTAGATGACTCTTAGAAAAAGTATTGTACACAATAGTGATATAATCAAGCTTTTCAATCTCGTACCTTACTTAGACAACTCAGCAAGCTTCGTTGCCTAAATACGGTACTCGACTGAAAAGCTTTCTATTATATGGCGGTTATATAAAATAATATATAGGTATATTGTTAATATTACAGTTTCGAGCAAATAGCAGAGATCGTAACACCCACTGAGTTACAATTTAGAAGTACCTAAGTAATATTACTTATATATATAATAGGTATATATTGAATAAATATTTATTCAATAAATATTTTAATCTTCTTAGGCCTTTTACCAGAATTGAATTGAATAAGTTATTTCGAATAATTCAATTTTCATGTTTACAGGCTATTATCTGAAATCCTATTTCGGCTGTAGCAGGTACTCAGGTATCCACACAATTACTGAATTGAGAAAATGGAAGCAACATAATCAAATAATCTGACGCTGAAAATGTTTTAGAACATTTATTATTTAACCGTAGATTTAATATTTTACGTTTTGCCATTTTACCACAATAATGCTTTTAAGTATACTTGAACTTCGTTTAAGAAACTCGAAATATGATTAATGATTGTAATGTCAAGTGTCAACTCTGTTAGCTGAAGCTAAACTGTAGTACTCAGTAATAACCATTAGCAGGCATTACCGTGTTTGGAACCGTCGTAACCGTGGAATGGCCTTCCTCAGTCGAAAAACGTACTAAAACCCTTTAAAGTTCATACAAGTTTAAACTTTTTCGACTTAAAAGTTGTGGAGTAAGTCTGTTTAGCGCTCTACTTAAGATTTGGGTAAATTGCCTAGACATTTACATGTCGCGGCTGAATTTGTTAAACTTTCTAATGTTTTAAGGGATTTGCGAACATGTGCAATTCGAGTAATGTTAAAACAAGTATTCTATTCTGAGTGGTTTGATTATTCACGTTTGGCTAGGTTTGGAATTTCTGTTTAAATGCTGAAAGGAAAACTAATCAAAGAGGAAGAAGGTGGACTAAGGAAAAGAGAAAAGAAAAAAAGTGTATTTTTACCTGTGTATGCCATCAAACTAAGACATGTCGATGTGTGCTACATAATCATCTTCCTAGCGTTCTCTCAGCCTTTTGCCATGGCTCATATTGGGAGCCTGGGGTCCGCTTGGCAATTAATCTCAAGAATCGGCGTCGGCGCTAGTTTCTACAATAGTGACTGCCGTCTGACCAACCCAGAGGGAAAATTCCGGTTTAGTTCAGTTTCCTCACAATATATTCCTTCTCCGAGAATCAAACTTCTACATAGGTTCCAAAAACTCATTGATATGAGCCAGGGTTTGAACCCGCGACGTACGGGTTGAATGTCACATGCCCTTACCGCTAGGGTACGAACGCTTCACAGCACTAATTAATAGACATATACAAAATAGCACTAGAAATGTGCCAAAGAGAATTTTCAAAAATTTTAGGTTTTCACGAAATTGTCTCGCAATTTTTTTCAGCTCAGTTATTTCCAAACCTTCTTAAGATTAGTCTCAAATTTCTATGACATATGAAATAGACGCCCATACAGTTAAGAAGATTGAGTAATAATACCTAATCTGAACGGGAACTTTCTAAGCAAATTTATATGAACACAATGTGACCAACTATATGTGTATACCAAAAAAGGTAATTCATCACAAGACCAACTATTCAGATTCTCACGCGTGTCACCCAATTGTGCAATGAGAGCATTTCTTCGTCAGATTTCTGCGTACAGATATTTACGCTGATTTCATTGTAAAGAACACAGATAAATCTAAGTGACGATCTTGTGGGGTATTCCACAAAAAGGTTTGTCGCAAGGATGGATCCAGTGGGACGGGGAGGGGGGTTTTTGGGGTTCAGTAAGTTGGTAAAGTAAGTAAGATGGTAACATAGAAACTGAAACAGATGCTAAAGAGTGACCAAGACCGGATTGGAACCGGCATCTTCAGCTTTCACGGCCCAGGCCCTAACCTCTAGTCCACCCGGTCACTGGGTATATACACTTTCTACTTCTACATGCTAATATAGTGACACAACGGACGTCTTTTAAACTGTTACCTACTAAGCTGTATTTGGTCAATTTACCCAATCATCCTACTTTTTATTAGTTTCCTACTAAAATTGTAGATCGGTTTGATATTAGTAGTAATTTAGTTGAAGTTTAATACTTATTGTCCAAATCACTTATACACCGTGTTTTTTCAAACTCCCATAATTTCAAGGGTGCATTCCTGAGCTTAAATTAAGTAACTTTCTCTAAGACACCGGTATTCTAATTTACTCCATTTTGGAGACAATCAATTTTATTTTTCTTATAACGTCCCTACAAGCGTGTACACTTGCTTAGGGTGTTTACATATTGAGATATTGATTAGTGTTTTGTATGAGTTTATACATTTGCTACAAAACGGAAATCCTATCTCAGACGATCGATGTTGGAAATGATATTAATATATTAAAGTTTTCAATTATTTGATTGAGTTAAATATAATACCCGTGTGATAAAAACGCTATATGCACCATTTAAGTACTTTGTATTTAAAAAAAAAACTTAAAAATGTACTATGTCATTTAGTTTCCTTAAAAGTACTTAGCCCGAAGTTAACGGAGTTTTGTAAGCATTTCGTTTCGGTTTTGTACCTATAAGCATGCATGTTACGTGAGATTACGGACAATAGCCACGCTATTTGTTTTATTGTTTACGCATCACTCGGCGCAGCCAATGGCGAAGAAAGCCGGTGCGCGTGCGCTTTGCTTCGGGACCGGTTGGTTCCGCACGCGCGCGCTGTGACGTAAGCGGAAGGACCTTGACCTTTGGCAGGTTTTGGAAAAGTGGGACATGGGGTTGGGTAGATGCGGCGCCGTCTTGACGGCTATCAGATATTAATTACTTCAAGAGACATCTGCTAAATAATGAATATAAAATTGTGGGCTAACAACGGTTTATAATTCTCATTTGTTATGTTTTGCGCATGGCTACAAAAAATAAGTGGCGAAGTGAAGGATTCAGCATGATATGCATGAATAAAACGTATTATAACGGGCTAGGAATAAAATATTTAGTGTGGTCGCGGTAATTTGTGTAATATAGATACGGCATTTATATCATTTACCAGCCTTCAGATTTTTTCAATTGGTACCTAGATTTTCTGTATACAAACGTTACTCGGTATCTCAAATTAATCAAATGGAATATCATAATATTATATATTAAAGACGGTGCCCTATCGGACGTCCTAGGTATCGCTGGAGCGACATGGTGGAGGCGGATCTGCGCGAGCTTCGAGTCGACAATTGGCGAGAGGTCGCACAGGACCGAAAAAAGTGGCGCAGTCTTGTGTCGGAGGCCGAGTGTAATTTTGGGTCGCTGAGCCAACGGAGTAAGTAAGTAAATACGGTCCGGGGTCGATTCAATCTTGTACAAAAATAGTTAATCGCACAGTGAAGCATGCAAATTGTCGCTGCGAATGTTCTAAATCTAGTGAATCTTGAGGACACTAAAACCATGTTTTATCTGAACTTAACCTATTGTTATTACATTTATCCCTAGTTACAAAGTGTAAGAGTAACATCTTCAAACGTTATGACGCAACCCGTTGACGTAACGGTTGTGACGCTTTTGTGACGCTCTTAGCAGCTTACGGAACTTCAAGCTCTTTGTTGTGGACTTTCGCCTGGTAACATGTTTGTAGTTACTTATGTTTGCCGACTTATGAAATAATAGTTTCCTTTATTTAAAAGTATTTCAGAAGAACCTATAGAAAACAAAAAAAAACACCCTTCAACCTTAATTATACAACTTTGAGAACAAATCAAATTATAAAGACGCATAGTCTCTAGAGACCACGCGTCCGTGGTATGTCTTAGAAGATTACATGTAATCGAGAAATGTGGACGGGTACCGCCGTGGCGGGGTAGCCTAGATAGAGGTCCCGCATTAGCCGTGTAAGCTCAGGACGTTGGTTCGAATCCGGCCTCTGCCACTGGAGGGTTTGGTTAATTTTACTTACAAAAGAGGAGATACGCGTCATACTCGTGAACGGGTGCTGTTTGTGGAGACTGGTCTATTTAAGCTAACTTTATTTTTGAGTATAAATACAGTGAGACATCTCATTCGGTTCTCGTATGTTTCTTTTATTCTAATGAATGTTTTGAATTGTACGGAATTTTGACTCTTAGAGACTCTATACATCTCTAAAGATTATATGATAAAAATAATTTAGTTCTGACATCTAGAGATATTTACACCTCTAAATAATTTTAGAATTTTTGTTTTGTATCTGTGTTTTTTTTTATTATTATTTTAGTTTTGTTTTGTAATTCGATATTTAGAGACTTTATACATCTCTAAGTGGGAGAATCAACTTTTTAGCGTCACTCGTTGCCATGGTTACGATTAGTTGTCCAGGGGACAAAAGTTCATTGAAATACTGATTTTATGGTACTTCAATGTATTAAACTTGCGTTTTTGTGGTTGTTATAACCAATGTCCATAATGGGCCCCCTACTAAGCATGTTAATAGAACGGCATACAACGTCTCTTCAAACAAACTGTGCCACTGTTGTCCCTTGGACAACGGGACAGGATAACAAAACAAAAAAAGTTGATTCACCCAAGTAATAATATTATTTTACTTTCTATTTATTGAAACAATATATAGTATAGTTTAGTTTGCATTAATGTTTTCAATGAATTGTATTTTATAATTGTTGATGTGCTTGTTTTTGCTTGTATGTAAATTCCATGTTGACGTGTAAAAGTGCCTTTTTGGCCTATTTGCTGAATAAATGTTGAAGAAGTTGAAGTTGAGGGCGCCCTCATTAGAAAATGAAAAATAGATGTCAAATTGATGTCTTATTATGTCTTCAAACAGTAGCGTCGTCGCACGATGTAATAAACTAATCTCAAAATATCAGTTGATACTACCATCGTAACACACAGTCTAATGTAATATCCATTATCGCTTTATGCCGCGGTGCCACTCGATTTTATCACATCTCTGACGAGTGACGAGTGGAACACTGCAATATTACGAAACAAATGACAATACAATAATAGTTTCGGGTAAAGCTACAGTGCTTTATTAAACGGAACGTTTTGAGCGGAGCGGATTTTCTTTACATTTTCAAGTGCACTGACATTTACACGCCGAGTCATATCTAGACAGTAAAACAGAAAAAAAAACAGCTGTTTTCAGTATATGTTGAATGAGGCGTGGGTAAACCTTACATTATGTCATACTATGAATACTTAATAATCTTTAAATTTTTCCAATCTACTTTGAGAACAGGGAGAGGAAATAGCATAGTCTGTGCGGAATTAGAAGAGTTGTGAAATGTATGGGATGTAATACATTCTATGAATCTTCTCTTTAAATAAAATTAAATTAAAAATTAAATATATTTATTTGCATTAAGTGTGGTAAACATTAATGGTCATCTTTACATATGTAAAATTAGATCACACACTTAGCTAATAATAAGCATGCAAAAATTTTTTTTATACACACTAACAACTATATTTAGTATAAGTACTTACAAACATGAAATAATTTAAAAATTAATACAACATTATACTACAAATTTCAATCATATTGTTCAATTTAAATATCATAAGTAAATAAGGATTACATTTTATTCTTCGTTATCAGATTCTAAAAATTCATTCATTGTATAAAAACATTTTTCTTTTAACCATGTAAATAGATGCCGCCTAAACTGGGTTATCGATGGTTGTTGTCTTATTACGAGAGGTAAATTGTTAAATATTTTTATTGACATAGAGTGACAATTTTTCCTCTGTAACGCGCTTCTACATCTTGGCATAACTAATTTTGTAGGATCTCTTGGTCGGAGCTTAGGGTGTGTACTAACCGTTGTATATATGTGAGAATTTGTGTATACAAATATTGCGATTTCAAAAATGTATAGTCCAGTGAGGGTCAAAAGGTTAAATTTTTTAAACAATGGCCTACATGGTTCCAGACGTCCTTTCCCACTTATGGCTCTCACACATTTCTTTTGAACTAAGAACACTTGCCCTATATAACTCGCATTACCCCAAATTATTAGACCATACCGTAATTGAGATGCAACATAACCATGGTATGCTGTTAGGGCTACTTTTTCACCAGCAACCCGGTTTAGTTGTCTTAAGGCATATGTAAATTTTTCTAATTTGGTGCAAATGTTGTCTATATGGTACCTCCAATTACAATGACTGTCTACCAAAATACCTAAGAATTTGGTGACATTAACCTCTTCAATAATTTCATCTCTACATTTAATATTTAACTTCGGAGTTTGTGTTCGTATATTGCAGAACTGAATGTATTTCGTTTTATTTATGTTTACTAACAAATTATTGTGTCCCAACCAATTACATATAGAATCAATAGCAAGATTTATATTATTCATAAAAGCAATGTCATGAATGTCATTAGAAATTACGATTGAAATGTCATCTGCAAATAAGACTGTCTTATGATTACATACTCTTGGAAGGTCATTTATATATAGTAAAAATAGCAGCGGGCCTAATACACTGCCTTGTGGCACACCTGACTCATTAATTTTTTGTGATGACCTGTATTGAATTACTTCATTATTGTCGTCTATTCTGCTTAACTCTACACACTGTTCTCGTTGTGAAAGATAACTTTTAAGCCATTCTAAGGCATTTCCTCTTAGTCCATATTTTTCACACTTAGCCAACAAGATATGATGATTCACAAAATCAAACGCTTTGCTCATGTCGAAGAAAACACCTGTTAAGTGTTTACCCTTATCTATCTCTTCAGTTATATTTCTTATTAATGAATAGCAAGCTAAAGCGGTTGATTTTCCTTTTTGAAAGCCGTTTTGCTCTTCAGAGATAAGTTTATGCTTATTACAAAATTCAGTAATTCTGTGATGCATTGCTTTTTCATAGATTTTGGAAAAGATCGAAATAAGTGTTATAGGCCGATAATTATTCATATTCTCTTTGTCATCTTTTTTATATAACGGTTTTACTATTGACTGTTTTAATTTTGTGGGAAATTTCCCCTGACTAAAAGACTCATTTATCATATGTGCTAGTATAGGAGCTATATGATTTGCACTTAATTTTATGATTTGAGTTGATATGCCATCAAAACCTACGGCTTTTGTATTATTAAGTGATTTTATGTGTTTAATTACTTCATCCGCGGTACAAGGAGCGATGAAAATACTAGCGCTTACAGGTATTATGTTACCTGTATTCGGCTTTTTAGCTGTTTTAACTGAAGTCACATTCAGAAAATGGGAGCTGAATGCTTCTGCTATTTCTTCGGGGTTATTTATTAATCTGTTATTCACGTTAACCGACTCAATACTTTCAAAGGTTGAACAGTCTCTTTTATCCGTTATCATATTCCATGTTGTTTTGCTCTTGTTTTTGGAGTTAAACATAGCTTCATAATTAATGTTTCTTTGCGATTGAGTAATACAAGCTTTAAGTAATTTGCTGTACTTTTTGTAATTTAATTTGTATTCGGATGTTTTATGTTTATAGTATAAGAATCTGAGATGTCTTTTATTTAAACATGATTTCTTAATACCCTTTGTGATCCAATTAGGTTTTTTATATTTTGAATTCATTTTTATTCTTCGGACAGGGAAACATAGACCATAAAAAAGACCAAATAGATCGTGAAAATAGTTAAAAGCTAGATCACCATCTGGCTCATTAATTACTTCATGCCATGTTAAGCTAGCAATACATTTCAGGAACTTATTTATATTTTCGACGCTGTAGTCTCTTTTTTTAATATACCAAAACCTATTATACGATTCTAGTGGTTCGGAAGTTTCGAATTCAAGCACTTGGCACGTTTCATGATCGGATAGGTGTAGTTTATAGACATAGCCTAAGGCATTTTTTATGTTACTTGCTATGTGGTCGATACATGATAGTCCACGTGATAGTCCACCTTTCCGCATAGACTCTATCAATCAATCAATAATTTATTTGCCAAAAAAGTAGTGTTGAGTTGCTCACTCGTGAGGCACCTCATTTGTACCACTCACTTTGTTAAATTGTCGCAGAACTTCACACCGCATAAATGTCATACATCACTCCTCAATTAATTTTACTCATTTACTCGCGCGCATCACACACAGCTCTTACCACTCAAACACTTCAAATTTAAAAAAAAACTCTCAGCCTTTCAAACTCACTCGCGTTCCTCACAACTCGCAAGAGAGTCGCGAGGCGCTCGGTGCTCGCCGACATTCAAATGAAGAAATGAGTCATTGACGTCATCGTATTCATCGCTCATACTATCAACTGCCCAACTACAAACCTTATTGCAAGGACAAAAGGTCCACCGAGAAATGCGTTGTGTTTATACCATTCACTCGCCTCACTGTGACATCCCCTCAAAAATCCTTTCAAAATGAAACAATGAATTGGATTTACCGAAAGAGGGAGTGAGACAGACACGCGCCGTGCTTCAATAACACCTTATCGAAAATACGTTAAAAATGAAACACGAAAGAAAACAAGCGTAAGCGTCCGCAAGCTTACATACATATTACGCCATTTTGATCCTAGCATTGCTAAGTTACTTGTCAAAAGCGAAAAATCTAAGTCATCAAAGAACCTACCGAAGAAAGTTTTTTTTCTCTGTCGCACTTGTAATTTCATACGTAAGTGCGACAGCAAAGCAAAACTTCGTGGTTCGCGGTAGGCCTCCATATTTGTTAGCTATTATTGTACTAACGCGCATACCAGTATAACCTGACCTCAAGACTCATATTGCTGGTGTCATGTATAATCTGAATCAATTAGACTGGACAGTGAAATGGTTACTTGATAAGCGATTGAAATGCCAACCAAGTCTCACTGGGCATTTACGAAGCTTGCTTAAAAACAGTTATCGTTTAAGAGACCAAAATATTATTTAAATTATTGAAATATAATATAGTGGCGTACACAAAATATGATAATTTACATTAGTTTATTAATAAAAAAAGTAAATATAATTTGTATAGGTGAAATAAACATGTACATTTTAACGATTTGAATTTGTAATACTTTTTGTTAACGTGCTTCGTAAACTATTTCGATCATTTATGATTTTGACATATTTATAATACGAGAAACTCGAAAAAGTTGTTCGTAATCTTTAGTTGTGTTTTATAAATAGTGATCAGTGACCATTCTTATAATTATGCCAAAATAACAATATATTAACATTGTTTTCGCGATAAAATATACCTGTGGGTCTTTCGTTGTGTCTTTTGCATACAAAAATCAAGTGTATATTACACGCCGGTGGCATTACCGCGCGAACGTTATTGAGGCTTTCGTTTGTTATCATATTACAATGATATTATTACTGATAAATGATGAGGTGGTAAGTTAGTAATTTCTATATAATAATGGTACAAACAATATTGGATTTGTTCTCCTTAGTTTGTTAATTGTTTGTTTGGTAGTTTATGGTTGGTATTTATTTCAATATATGAATGTTAAACTTAAAATGATATCAAGTAGCAAAAATTGATACTGAACAATCTAACAATAAAAATAATAAACTGCTAAATTAGAACAAGTTTCATAAAAGCATTAAATTAAGTTGCAATAGGATGTATGTACTTTAACTCCTTAGTTTGATTCTTAAATGTATGTCTTCTGTTGTTAAAGTTCTGTTTTAAACCTCCAGAATTGCACTCCAATTAAATATTTAAAAGGAAGTTTAGCAATGCCTAAATATGTATTTACATTAAATATGGTTTGCTGCCGTTGGAGTTGATGGAATAGTCGATGCTGCAAAACTGCTAGTACCTCTCCTCATTTGAAGTAAGACATTGTAACACCTCATTTTAGAGAATGAGGTACTCATACAAACTCATTTTAAATTGATGTCCTACCCATCACTACAAAAAAGGGTAAAGTTTACAAGCCTTAGCGTAAGTAAACAATATTTTATTTCACCTTTTCACCTGTGTACAACATAGATCGAATTCACGCCACAAAACACTCGCAAAACGCTCTTACTGGAATGCCTTTCTGTATCTGCAGATTGCAAAAAATGGGGTCATATACGCTATAATGTTGCCTCCATTTTGCATGTGAAAAGTGACAAGCTGTGCCGAATTCTGACAATGAGAGAATTGGGAGCAGCTGAATCATCTTATAACTAGGTGAATGCGAATATTATAAGTAGACGCCATTGTTACGTGAGCGAGGAAGCGCTAAACGGTTTTAAACAAGATGTTGCATCAAATGCCTAGATATCATAGCAAAGTAGAAGTTTATGGGTTTCTGTGGGTTTATCGAAATTCATGTACGAAATATTACTTAATATTTAACGCTTTGAGCGCCACGCCTATCGTGCGCCATGGTCATCGACACCTTGTCGCAATGTACATTAGGCTGATATTGGGCTGTCGGCTGCGAGCGCCAGTTGACATATAATAATAATAATAAAATTCTTTATTGCACACTACATAAAAAACAGATACAGAAATTGATAAAATATACATATTTATCGGTTAAAAGGTTAAGTACCAATGCTTTTCGATGAAGAGTCACATCGTGAAGAAAACAAACCTAATTTCCTATTAGGACGTTGTCGCTTTCGTAAAATCTAGTGCCCGCATCAATTCTTGGAATTACGTTGACAATTAGAAGCAACTTTAACGAGCCGTGGCTAAAACCTTAACTAGCCGTGGATCCCTGAATCACGCTAGGAAGACCATGAAAAATATTGTTTGTTGGCTAGCCTGTTTAGTAATTCAGAAATTACGAGGTTTTAAATTTTCTGTAACCCGCAAAATATAAAAAAAAAACAAGTTTATTTATAGGTCGTTATCCTTGTGATGTTGCTTGTTGATTCTTTCAGGCTGAAGTATAGATATCACCGACGTCTATTTCAGTAATTGTATCAGAAGGGTTGTCATCGTAGTTTGACGACCGGTTTGGCCTAGTGGGTAGTGATCCTGCCTACGAAGCTGATGGTCCCGGGTTTAAATCCTGGTAAGGGCATTTATTCGTGTGATGAGCATGGATATTTGTTCCTGAGTCATGGGTGTTTTCTATGTATTTAAGTATTTATATATTATATATATCGTTGTCTAAGTACCCTCAACACATTGTGTGTTTTCTGCACACGACGCATTTTTTTTTTACATTACAACGAAAAAGTTTTTTTTTTACTTACATATACATTTTGTGAGTTTCTTTTAAAACTTTTATGTCTGCCAGTATAGGTATGTCTAAACTAAGTCTAAACAAAACTGTTTTTCACTGCGCAATGTTCACTGACAAATTTTACAAGAATTGCCATTATGTCATTATCTCTAAATCAAAACCGATAAAATTTTAGTCTTTAGAGAGAGTTGGGAACGCAAGGTAGATCGAAGGACCAGCGACCAGCGCAGCCTGAGAAATATTAAAGGGCCTATAGCTATGAGGAAAATAAAATAGTTAAAAAAATAAATGAACTAATAGAGCCGACCTTAACTGGATATAATTCTGGTTTATTTGCGGCAGCTGCCGGGTTTAGTATTGAAACTTTTGGTTCGTTTTAATCTTCTCTCCTTATAACTCCTTCACAGTATAATCACGGTCTTCAGACTCACGCTAATCGAACTCGAAAATACAATTTATTCTTTTTACTACGAAAACGCAATGATATTTCATGACGTTGGTAGTCGAATGACAGATATTTAAAAATTATCTTCTCTATTTTTGTTTACAGGTAGGTCGGCAAAAAGGGGGTGATATGAAAATAAAAATGAGGTAAATAGATCTATGAAAGAAGAGCGAGCGAGATGGGTATGATAATAAATGAAAAGGGGAACAGCGGTCAACACCTTTAAAATCTCTCGGGTTGCTTCTTCCCACGGTGTATATATTACATATGCTGCTTATAAGTTTATGGTTGTACTTACGATTGTCTTCATATGCACCATCTTGAAAGGCTGACGGCGTCTGTGAAATATAAACAAAGTTTAGGTTTAGATGCTTTTTTTACATTTATCGTATGCTTTTATTTTGTGTTTCATTTACCGCATTAAACATATTTTAACAATCAATGACATTAATTAAGTCAGGTCATACTATTTAACTCTAAAATCCGATTTAGAGCGAGTATATATGGGCATGGTATTAAGTTAATATTTATGTTTTTGGTTCTACGTTCATTAATTTATTCTATGTCGATAAAACTTTTCGATACAAATTGTTTATTCTCTTGTTACCACAATTCATTTTACAATTACCTTATGCAATTTTGGAAATTGTTACATAGTTCAAATTAATTTTAAATCATGGGAGTACTAATTACATTAAATTTTAAGTGAAATTAAATATTTTACGCTGTTCATGATTGATGACTTTAATGTTCTATAATAATATTAATGAAATCAATGTGAAATCCTTTTTGTTTGGTAACAAATGTATTTAGTTATAATCTTTCTGTCTGAACGTTTGGTGACTTTTTAACACTTTATTTTTGCGTTTTCATGACACTATACAAATTTATGGTATATTTACTTTTAAATCTGAGATTCCTTGAGTCCCAACGAGAAAGAATCACTCAAAGTAATACCCGTAGGTGTTTTTTTTAAATATTAGTAAGAACACCTTTTATCATGGTTCATCTCTGTTTACAGTTAGATCAAAGAGCTGGCAGCTTCCTTGCTCAACGCATCAGTCTAACGATCCTGCGAGGAAATGCTGCCAGCGTCTTCAGTATTATGCCGCAGGGGCGATTTTTAGATTTATTTTAAATTTAATTAGTTACATTTTAGTTTTAGTTTACATATAGTTTTTATTATTAATTCTAATGATTAATTTATATCATATTTGTATTTCTTTGTAATAAAAATAAAACTATATTTAATGAGGTTAGTAAACAGAGATGATAAGAGATATGACAGTCTGTATACAGTTGTCACGGCATTTGCGACTTGAGACAAAATCTTTTCGAATTAGATAGCTACAATGACATCAGCATTATTACAACAATAATTTCCTCGCCGCAAATTATTTGCGAGGAATCCGAGGTTTCTCTGCACGACTTGCTTATTAACAAACAAACATAGTTATTTAACTATAATAATTTGACTTAATTAAAGGAAAATTTACATTGTATCATGATTAAGAAAAAATTACTATGTTATGTTTTTCCGGTCTTCTGTTACAGATTTATACTGAGTTTAATACTACAACACTGTACTTGTACCTATGTATATATTATAGTCACTTAGCACAGATTAAACCTATTTTAAGTATTTGCAAGCAATCTGGTATAAGTTGTCAACTTTTTGTTCTTAGTATTTTTTTTTTATACTGCGTCGGTGGCAAACAAGCACACGGCCCGCCCGATGGTAAGCAGTCTCCGTAGCCTATGTACGCCTGCAACTCCAGAGGAGTTACATGCGCGTTGCCGACCCTAAAGCCCCCCCCCTCGTTGAGCTCTCTGGCAACCTTACTCACCGCAGGAACACAACACTATGAGTAGGGTCTAGTGTTATTTATATTTAATCTTACATTTTATCCTATCCAGTATATTTATTATATCAAGGCACGCACAGCCCCCTATTGTCTTATATTTGGATCACAGTTGAATGGTTTATGGGAAAACAAGAATGTTACTTTACTACATTTATCACTTTCACTTTAGTTGGCTGTCATTGCGCACGTTGATGAGTTTTCAATGTGTTGAAATATGTTTTTACTTTAAAATTAGAAAATAAATGGTTTTGTTTTCTAATTGAGCCTCACACTGTGCTTTTTTTTGAAAAGTATGTAAATATTTTTTATTTATCTTTTCATCACACAATGTAGTTCATGTTTAATCAATTAGTTATTAATTCTGTTATATTTTATATCACCTGATGCAGTTTGCAATAACGCTCTCTAGAATCTTGAGTAATACCGCAGTTATATTAAATTAAGTTTTTTTTCAATCTGTTTAATTGTCCAAGTACATTTCTATTAAAAGAATAACACAAAACTTAAATTAAAACTCCGATCCACTTGTCCGATCCACCGCACTACTCACCGGCGTAACAGAGCGAAACCCGCTCAAACTTGGCTGTCAATTCTGCGCGCACGCACGCACTGCGCGGGCCGCCGGCGCATCTCTCTATATACGCCACCCCCTCTCGTCTTCACTGTATCGACAGGGCTAAGATGTTTTTGACAGATTGTCATATATTTTTTAACTTTAAGATTGTCATATCGGCAATATCATGAAGAAAACAATATTTTTGGTGAATTTTATGCTGCAAATTGAAATGCGGATTTCTCCACTGTTCTGGTACTGTTAAGTAGTTAATTATTACGAAGGATGACATTTTTTAAACTGCAATCAAAAGAAGTGCAAATAGGTACAGTAAACATTCAGGATTCAAAGAAATTTTGGCTTTTAAAAAGCATGAATTGTGAGATAAGAAGTTGCTCCATTTTTTTCATAAAGTTATCGACACTAAGTACGTGCTTAGAGGAAAACGTTGAATGTATTGACATGTTAGAGAATAGACAACGCCATAAGATGTCACTACTCATTGTTTGTTATAATATCTACAACGACGGGGCCATATCACTATTTATTTTTTCTAATTTAAATAAGAAGTTTTAAGGCGACGAATTTGACGACCAGTTTGGCCTAGTGGGTAGTGACCCTGCCTACGAAGCTGATGGTTCAAATCCTGGTAAGGGCATTTATTCGTGTGATGAGCATGGATATTTGTTCCTGAGTCATGGGTGTTTTCTATGTATTAAAGTATTTATAAATATTTATATATTATATATATATTGTTGTCTAAGTACCCTCAACACAAGCCTTATTGAGCTTACTGTGGGACTTAGTCAGTTTGTGTAATAATGTCCTATAATATATAAAAAAATAAAATATTAAAAGGCCCCGGTTGTTAGTTTGATTTGCGGATAGTGTATCCGAACTAAATTGTAACTAGATTTTTGTTACGTTGTAGTATTTTTTCGTCTAGATTTTGATCCAATTTGGTCAGTTTGAAGAACTTCTTATTCTAGACGAAATAGATACGAAATCCCAATTTGGGACAATAAACTATCCAATTTTCCATTAAGAGGGAAATATACCACGTCATTGTCCATACAACAAAGAGAAAACGTTTTCCACTTCTAAAAACGTTTTTCTTCTTTCTTCTTTCTTCTTCGTTTTTCTTCTTTCTTCTTCGTTTTTCTTCTTTCTTTTTTTCATATTTTTTATTCTCCATGAAGTTTTAGTATGTTATTGACACAATAAATAAATAGATTTATAGGTTTTCCTTTTTTTCGAAAACAAAAAAAAAAATTACTGTTATTTCGTTAGATTCGAAAAGCTATTCTTCCCTCTTAAGTAAAAAAATAGCATGCGTTTTCGTAACTCAGAGGAAGATTTTGTAGGACATACAGAAAAATCGTACTTATATTTGTACCTACAGAATAGGGAACTATATCCACGAAATATAATAGAATTCTGACGAAAAAACAAAGAAAAAATCCGCCCAAATATTACACAAAGTTTTCAGTTGAGCATTGAACAATAGACAATAGTAATATAAAGATGATTCACTCTGTCCTTGTGGAATGCGATCGGTCAGTACCGGATCTGGACCTTTCGTAACTTGCATCTAAGTGCGCAAAGTGCTAGACTAGTGTATTACAATCGCTCACAGACTACAGGAGCCTAGCCAAGCCTAGCTATCTCTATCGCACTAATATGGAAGAGTGATAGAGAGACAATAATTTCGTTTCGTTTTCCGCCCCCAGGAACAAATTATAACCGTTCAAAGAAATCGCCAATCGAGATGATCACATGACTTCTTTGTATCCCAATACATTTTTGCTATTTGTTTGGCATTTGTCGATACACGATTGTCATGTTGGCTACGGCCTTTGGTGAGTCATTAGTTCAAGCCTAGAGCTTTCCGTGTATATGTTTTTTCTTATTTTGGTTCCCCTTTTATCAATGCAATGGTCAAAGTCATGATTATTTTTATATTTTTCGAACTGGTTACGGAATAATCCCCGAGTTCTAGAACTGAACAGGAAGTCATCCATATTTTTCAGTCATTTTTCTTAACCTTAAAGCTTGTATTACTGTGAGCCAATTTTTGAATTTCGAGCGCTCGATTTCGTCACTTAATTATCTGTGGAAAACGGCGAATAGATATTTTTTAAATTGGAATTGGGAATCTAGTGGTATTCACCGCCCGTTTTCAGATTCAGATATTATTTGCAGAAAAAGGGTTAGTTACAGGTCTTAAAATACGGTTAATAGTTGTTCCATCTTTATCCGCTATCTCAAGACAGCATACAAATTTTGAAATTATTCTTTAAACAATACCTTATAACTTTCTGCCTCGCACTGCTAAACTGTGGAATGAACTGTCGCCTGCGGTATTTCCGGACCGATACGACCTTCAAATCTTCAAGAAAAGAGTGTACTCCCATCTTAAAGGCCGGCAACGCACTTACAACCCCTCTGGTGTTGCAGGTGTCCATGGGCAGCGGTAATCGCTCACCATCAGCTGATCCGTCTGCTCGTTTGCCTCCTCTACCATAAAAAAAAACACAATTTATTGCTATTTAGGAGCCATTTCAAATTAAAATTATGCCAAAAAATTATGACTTTCAATGATATTAGCAGAATTTAGATGCCTAGTAATAGTAGTAGTGGAGATATATTGATGGAAGCCAGATGAAATCGAGCGCTTGAAATAAAAAAAACGCCCCCCTGAGGGTGGGTACTTGTTACATCTTGTTTGATCTATAGTTTGTGAAGGTCACTTTATTCTGGTCCTAAGTTGTTTTATCCTTTTGTGTAAAATACTGTGTCTTTTTCTTTAAGAAATTAATAAATCTAATCTAATCTAATCTAAGACAACTAGCTAATCCGCGCTAGGCAATAGGAATACACATATAGCCTATGGAGATCGAAGGCCTAGGAATGTGCAATGATTTTAATGATGAGTATTGTTTTATGGAGCTGCGAATTACTGACTGTGGCCTAGATACTTAACCGACTTTAGAAAGGATGAGGTTCACCGTTCGATCCTTTGTACAGTCAAGGTCTAAAATATCAATATCTAGGACCACAATATCTATGTCTAAATAGGCTTAACGTCTAGGCAATAAGGTCATGTAAACATATTTTTGACGTTTTGTCCGTTTACTCATGCCAGCCTCAGTTTCAATAAAATATCGGATAAAGGTTGAAATAGTAGCAAATATTTGAATAAATTACTCCTTAGGCAATTTCCACAATGATGTGATTTCCGAATGCGGGGCGAGGCGAGTGTGATAACCGCCTTAGACTATACCTAATTACTCTTGAGTGTACTCGTGGTCTAAAATTATTAGTATTCGTAGCATTCATATTTACCAGTTGCTCTTCGGTAAAAAAAAAACATAGTGGGGAAACCGGACTCCACTAAGGCCTAGTTTCCCCTCAGTGTTGGAAGGTCAGATTTTTGGGATTCATTGCCAAGCGGACATCTGGTTCCGTGAGCCGCTCTACCGCTTTGCGCATTAAAAGTTGAATGTTCTATTCGTCCTTTATATTTTCGACGTGTTTAATGAAAGATACTGAAATTGGTTGACATAATTTACAAAATAAAACTATGTTTATTCCTTTAGTAATTAAAATTAAGTAGCCCTATATCTCTAGTTTATGTGGTAAAATGTGGCTAGTGTTTAAAAACTGGTAAACTTATTTTACAATTTGTGGTATAAAGTCTGTCAATGCCATTTCCGTCAGTAGCAAAAAGCGGTAAATTTAGAAAAGGCGTGAAGAGTTATCGTTCCATAGAAAATTTGAAATTCGCGCCTTTTTCTAACAAACAAACAAACAAGTGTCTCACACTTGTTTGTTTGTTTGTCCCACGTTCATCATAAGGGTGTTTACTATAACATACTCACAGAAAAGTGTGGGCTGTTGTAGAATGCAGCACGTAATGAATGACATAACGAAATATATGCAAATCCGCGGCAAACAGAGCTATGATCAAATATTTCGCATTCGGCCTAACGAAGCGACATAGCTGGACTAGTTTGACTCTCGGCTTTGTTTGGTAAGTTTGCCGTGCCATAAATTCCTACATATTCAATTAATAAGTATGAAGTTAAGCAATGACGAGACTAGGATTGGGATAGATGGCCAAGTTGTAGTATTTTTGTATTTGTATATTACGCAACGAGAATGTCTCTATATGTAGAACAATTGGCTGTAACAGGCTTTTGATTGCAAATCGTAGAGATGTATCTTGCCAAAATCTCTTCATCAGCAATATAGAGCACAATATTTACTTTTATTAATAGTTATAGATTATCATATACATAATATTTTATACCCCCAGGACATTCACATTCATATGAATAACTACAGTAGGTACTTATCAAATATATGATAACCTACTTGATCCATCATCAATGAAAACGAATACAACATTGTGTGGAAATGGACCCATAAAGATACCTTTTTGTTTATAGTCGGCCGTATTTCGGCAAATTAGACATAATTTGGCCCGCAATCGGAACACAATATAAATATGGTGTTCAGTACGTTAAAGTTTAAAGACAGATGTACGACCAGTGTGGGAAACTGCAGCGTTCGGGCGTTCTCGGCTCCGCTCGACTCGGCATTGCTACGAGCAATTATTAGGGTTGGCAGAACTTGACGTTCCTTTGCGTGCCCATAGCAGAAAGGGATAGTGCCATACATTAGAAAGGGACAACATCATTCGTCCCTGAATTGCTGTCAAACTTCGGTTTTGTAGGAAGCTTTCCTTCCTGTACGGTAGTACTATTAGGTATTTATTCTGTGATGTGATACGACTTGAAGTGGAATATCGCAAGTAACTACAGATGCGCCTAGTTTGTCATTTCTTAGGTAGACTGCTATTGTTAAAAATATTTTTACTAATAATAATTTTTACATAGCTTATTTGGGAGTGAGTGAGGTATTAGTTGTATTTTTTAAAGAGGATTTTCACGTGATATTTTGTTTTCATTTTTATCCTCCGTATGTTTACAGTTTATATTTAATAAATAGATACGGTCAATTATGTTAAACGTGATCGGATTCAGCGGGTTTACTGTTAAATTATAAGTTTATAAGCAAGAAACAGAAATCTATCATTTCTCTCTGCGATCACCAAAGTAAGGGGAGATATATAGGTACAAGACAATCTATTAAAGTTTGGAAACTACTATAGCCTGACTCCTTTGGGTCCAGCTTTCAAACACACAACATACCTAACTATGCCTCTTCCCCTGTTTGATAACGTGCTAGTCAATCAGCGCCAACCCGTTATACTTGTGTATTTTTACATGCAATTAATGTATGTTGTTATTAATGCAAAGTAACGACTCATTCTATTCATTATTGGCTTGCAACTCTAATTATTGTTTATCCGTGGATATAAATGATTTCAAATTTCATAAGTTCAAGTGAAGTAAATGTACTGCATATAAATACTTGTATGTGTAGTATGTTAGAATAACGGCAATGTGTATGTAACATCTCGGTTGCAAGATTCTACATCCAAATAAGCGGAGATTTGATTAAATTGATCACTTTAAAGTAATAATTTTTCGTAGGTATATTAATTTGTTGTTGTTGCAGTTTTTCGTTTGTTTCTTTTCCCGGCCGGTTCCGTATCCTATTCTTTTAAGGGGGTATTCTTTCCAGCCAACGAGTATGCTTGTGCCTTCATATAGTCAAATGCGTTGGTTTTGTGGATTTTTGCACACCGACATGACGAATCCATAAGGACAGACGTCTGTCCGTCCGTATGTCACAGCCACTATTTTCCGAAACTATAAGAACTATACTGTTGAAACTTGGTAAGTAGATGTATTCTGTGAACCACATTAAGATTTTTACTCAAAAATATAAAAAAAACAATAAATTTTGGGGGTTCCCAAACTTACTAATTTTTTTTATATATAACCCATACGTGTCGGGTATCTATGGATAGGTCTTCCAAAATGATATTGAGGTTTCTAATATGATTTTTTTCTAAACTGAATAGTTTGCGCGAGACACTTCCAAAGTGGTAAAATGTGTCCCCCCCGCCCTGTAACTTCTAAAATAAGAGAATGACAAAACTAAAAAAAGTATATGATGTACATATGCAAACTTCCACCGAAAATTGGTTTGAACGAGATCTAGTCTGTAGTTTTTTTTAATAGGTACGTCATAAATGGCGCCCTTCATGGGCGAGTCCGACTCGCACTTGGCCGCTGTTTATTTTTGCATACTGCGATGAAGTTCTAAAAGCTACACAAATGAAGTGCGTAGCGACGAACTGCAACTATGATCTTGCGTCAAATTGATTAACCGATCGAAGCATAATATTGTTTGCATATTGAGCAAAACGAAGCAGGGTAGTGATGAAGCACTTAGTAGTGCAAGTGCAATACAGAAAACTGGACAAGTGCGAGTCGGACTCGCCCACCGAGCGCTCCGTACAAATTTAACGTTTTATTCTTTACAAACTTCTAGTTTTCCGTTTTTTTTTAATACTACGTTGGTGGCAAACATACATACGGCCCGCCTGATGGTAAGCAGTCTCCGTAGCCTATGTACGCCTGCAACTCCAGAGGAGTTACATGCGCGTTGCCGACCCTAAACCCGCCCCCCTCGTTGAGCTCTAGCAACCTTACTCACCGGCAGGAACACAACACTATGAGTAGGGTCTAGTGTTATTTGGCTGCTGTTTTCTGTAAGGCTTTTTTCCTGTAGGTACTATTTATAATGTAAGAAGATATTACTTGCCAATTTCATAGTTCTAGGTCAGTGGGAAGTACCCTATACATTATGATTCCGTTAAGAGTGTTGAAATATACGTCTTTTGCGGTAAAAACGGCCGTATCGTTTACGTTAACTTACAAGTTTGATTTCACAGTTTCAAAGGGGCTATAGACCTAAGCATATGGTTTTAATTTCAACTCGATACCTATACGCGTTCTCAAGATAATGGGTCTTGACAGATAGACGGACGGATGGACAACAAAGTGATCCTTATAGGGTTCCGTGTTTTCCTTTTGAAGTACGGAACCCTAAAAGACTGAGCATTTTGGTGACATTTTTTTAACTGTCGGTGTACTTATTATTATTTAATGGTTTTTAATATGTTTAATGCTGCAAAGGTGATATATAAACCATCCCACAGACCTTAAGAAAGTTTCCATCTAATTAGACTCACGCGTATCTTTATTAACATACCATCTAGAAATAGAATAATTAACGGTCCGTAAAAGATTTTGCAACAAAGCATACATTGTTTCGTTAACTTTTCAACATTTATATATTGTAATCCTCGAACAGTAAAACTTTTGGAACAATTTTTAAGAAATATGAATTTTTAGACTTCCTATTTTTCATACAAATTGATTATTAGCTTCAATGTATGCTATTATCATTGTCATTGATTTTGCTTCTTATGCTTTAAACATAACGAAACTTGGAATACATTGCCTCTTACAATAAATTTCATATGTACTACAACTCAAAACAAAAGTTATTTTTTAAAGTCGCTGAACAACTTGTAGCGGAGATTTACTCTCAGGGGGATGTAATAATAACCTCGCTACATGGATCTACACATATACAAAGCACAACATAATATAGCTACTGCACCGACCATGAATCAACACTCGATGGGCGCACAATTCCATCTCCTCTCAATCTCGTATCTCTTTGTTATGAATGTAACCTCAACACTCTCGGGGAAAATTAGAAGGGCCCCAAGTCCCGTGGCTATTATCGGTGGATGCACGGCACAACTGAATCTCCACAAGAGAACTCATCGTGCATCCCGCAGACTTGTATACTCTCCTCATGCGATGAGTACTGAGGTGGGGACCATGTGGTCCCCGACGAGCCTCCACAACAACCCCTACAGCTCATCCATCAGCCTCCATAATTAACCTCCAGTAACTCAAACCGATAAACTCCAGCCACCTCACATGTTACATTCAAACTCGAGCTACACACAAAGAATATCAATCAATTCTTCAACTCAGCTCTTTCTCAGGGTAGTCGTTAACTCAAGGTCACTGCAATATCCATATATTATATATATATATATCAGAATATAGATATGTTTCGCTTACCAAGAGTCTCCTGTACGCGATTGCACGCGCCACACCACCTGTTACCTCCCAGCACTCAGATCGCCTTTCTCCACTTGTACCCGCCATCTTTTTCCCCCGTCTCCTATATCACTAGCCGACCTCGATCGTCAGTGTTACCAGTGAAAATTATGCTAAGAGTGACAGATATGATACATACCACAATAACAGACTTCGCGATCTCCGCGACACTCCCGAACGCGAGAAGATAATACAAGTAGCGTCATCAGCTGACGCGTCCATTCGGCTATTCGTTCTCTAGCCCAAATGGCAGCGTTCCGTCTTACTCTTGTCACTTCCTCTGGCCGTTCTTCCGTAACACTTTGCTCTCTCACTTCTGCCTCGTATGTATCAACAGCGGGAGCTTGCTCAGTATGCGTAGGACTACCATCAGAATCTAACACAGAAATTTCTTTCTCGGTTGCCGGTTCAGTAGGAATTGTTGACTCATCAATTTCTGTCTCAGGCTTGGGTGACACTATCGTTTCTGATGCCCTTATAGGTTCCATAGTTTTAACCATCTCCATAGGTACAGTTGATGTCTCTGCCATCTCGTTGTCTTGTGATGGTGGTAGTGCATAATCCGTTGGGCCGTACATATCAGACTCTAACGGATACAGATGGGCTATGGATCTCGTAAACTCTGTATTCCCAACTACCACTTTGGCTGCTCGGCATTCACCATCACGGCTTCGGATTAAACTTACGATTTTGCCAACCTTCCAATTGATTCTATTTTTGGAATCATTTTTAATCTGTACAATGTCACCGACTTCTGGAGACTTCTTTGATATCACTCGCGGTTGTTTATGAGAGTGACTGAATCTGTCCCGCAGACTTGGTAGATATTGATTGGTGAACATCTCTTTATATTCGTTAAGAATCCTCTGACCTCTTTTCCAGCCTTCAACCAAGTCGACTTTGGTATTGGTGCCCTGTGAAGTTCCCTCACCAAAATCTGGGTTTATTTCTAGACACTGACCTAGAGATAGAAAATCAGCTGGTCGCAGTACTCCCTCTGGGTCGGAACCCACTACAGTCAAAGGTCTTGTGTTCAATACGGCCTCAATCTCCTTCACTACTGTATGCATTTGACCGTCTGTTAATAAATGCTTGTCAAGTGTGCGCTTCAAGCAGTGCTTTACCAGTGCAACTAATCTTTCGTAAAAGCCGCCTTGCCAGGGTGCAAGCTGCGTGATGAATTTCCACTTGATATGTTTCTCCTGGCAGTATGAATGGATTAGTACTTCACTTGTCAGCTTGAACTGTAGTGCATTGTCCGATATCAATACTTTAGGTGGTCCTCTAGCCGCCACGAACCGCCGTATCGCTAGCAAGCACTCCTCAGCCGTCAAAGCCTTGACCAACTCCAAATGTACAGCACGAACTGCTAGACATGTCATAAGACAAATCCATCGTTTTTCTCTGCCTGTATTAGTTTCCACTAATACCGGACCCAGGTAGTCTAATCCAGTAAAGGTAAATGGAGAACTATAATTAACCCTTTCACTGGGGAGTGCAGGTGGTGGTGGCAGTTTGTAAGGACCTCCAGAATACTTCTCACACTGCAAACATTTCTTCAAAGCTTTCTGTACTTGAGCTCGCCCGTGAGGGATCCAATACTTTTCGCGTAATATACTTAGCGTGTGTGGGACCCCAACATGGTAGTTGTCTCTATGCGTTTTTAGTATAATCTGGGTTGTGAAGGGTGATTTCTTCGGAATCAGAATGGGATATCTCTTATCATATGATAAATTAGCATTCGCGAACCTTCCTTTACATCTTAAGATCCCATCTTCGTCTACAAAGAGACCCAAGTTTCGTGACAAACTGGTCACCTTTCCTGAGACTTCTTCTGAAAAGAATTTACCTTGTAACTTCTTTATCTCAGTCACTGTCTCTTCACACTTTTCTTCATCAGATGGGTTTTGCACAGAATCATGAAGTGCAGTGGCTGCAGGATTATCCTCCATTTCAGAAAAGTTAGGATCATTATCTTGGTCTTCATAGCCTTTCATTGTCATCTCTGGACCATCCACCGTGTCCAGAGCCCTCCCAGCCAAGCACATTTCTTCATACCTCTGCTCCTTAGGCCAATCATTTTGGTCTTGTAGAAGAAAATCTGGACCATGGAGCCATAGATCCTGTCTATGATGCCACAATTCTGGCCTGGTAGCTACGTCTGCAGGGTTTTCTTTTGAGTTGACATAGCGCAGCTCTGCACCCAAGATGTCCTTAATTTGCTTGATCTCATTGACTCTTCTCAATACAAATGGTGGAAGTAGCCTACTTGATTTGATCCAAGCAATAACAACTTGACTATCCGTCCACAAATATATCTTGCATATATTTAGGTCTATGTGGCTTTTAACATATCTCAGAAGTCTACTTCCTATGAGATACCCTAGCAATTCAAGTCTAGGAATTTTGAGATCACTCTTGTCTTCTGCTGGAGTTATTCTGGATTTGGACATGAGAAACGAAGTTGATACTTGCTTTCCAGTTATGACGCGCAGATAAACGACTGCTGCATATGCATCCATAGATGCGTCAGTGAAGCAATGTAGTTCATACTTCGTACATTCCGACTTTGATCCACTTGCAACATGTCTTGGCAATTCTACGTTCTTAACCACTTTTAAATTCTCAATTATGTTCCTCCATGATGTCAACAAGTCTTCAGGCAGAATCTCGTCCCATTTTAACTTCCTAGTGCAGATCTCCTGAAACAAGAGTTTTCCTGGTAGCATGAGTGGTGATACAAACCCGCATGGATCATACAGACGTGCTAGCACTCTCAGGACTCCTTTCTTTGTAATACCTCTGTCTGTGATCTCACTCTCAAAAGTTTCATTATTCAGTTTGAGCCGTAAAGTGTCATTTTCCAAATTCCATATCAAACCGAGGATCTTCATTTCACTTTCCTGTTTAGCTCTCTTTAGCTTGGGAATCTTGTCTACAAAATCTTTGTCGTTAGACATCCAGTCTCGTATGTTCATTCCTAATTCTTTAAATGAGTTTGTAGTTTGAGCATACAAATTGAGAGCCTCTTCTCTTGATTGAACGGACGTCACTAAATTGTCTACATAACATTTATCTGCTATCACAGGAAGAAGACTTTTGTTAGTCTTTGAAATGTGATATCGAATTGTTGCCGCTAAGAGGAAAGGGCTCGATATTACTCCAAAGGGCACTCTGCAGAACCTATATTGCATGATATTGTCTTCAGATAGTTCTTTTTCTAAATCTTTGACCCAGAGAAACCTGGTCACATCCCTGTCCTCTTCTTGTAAACCAACCTGAAGAAAAGCCTTTTCAACATCAGCAGTGATAGCAATTTTCCCAATTTTAAATTTCAGTATTAAACCTGTAAGGTCTTCCAGCATATTCGGACCTCTGTATAAGCACTCATTTAAGCTTTTCTCGTTTTTCAGCTTAGCTGAAGCATCGTAGACCAGCCGACCCCTTTTTCCCTTCTGTTGAACCATATGAAAAGGTAGATAGTGAACTGGATGGTCAGCAGGAATGGTAGGATCCACAATTTCTATTATGTTAGCTTCAAGTTGTTCGTTTAAGATTTTCTCATACTCTGTCATGACTTCTTTATTTGATCTTCGTATTACACCCTTTAATCTTCCAAAGGCAAGTCCAAAGTTAGTAGGCAATTTTGGTGGATACTCTATCCACGGCCACTTGACCTGATACCTTCCTTCACTGTATTTGACAGTCTTGTTAAAGTGCTGGACGGCTTCTTCCTCACATGTAGTTTTTGGAGAATCACATATCCCGATGCTCTCAAGTGACCAAAAAAATTTGACATCTATGGTACGCAGAGGAAGATCTGGTTCTGTAAAATGTCTTGATTGATTTCATGGCACTGGCAATATGTAGCCACTGATAGAGTCTCCCCTTCCCTGCTGTTAGTAGCACTTCCTGCGAGGAACCAACCAAAATCAGAATCCACAAGAAAGGTATTATTTCCCAAATCAACACTCTTTCTGATAAATGAAAAGTATAAATCATTTCCAATCAACATATCAATGCCTTCACCGGTAGAAGCGTCGTCAGCCAAGATATCTATCATTGGTGACTCTACCTTAGCCATAGGTATCTCTGCGGTGATGTATGGGACTATATTTACTCTAATCAATCTTTCAACATTACGTTTACTCACTACAGTTACTGTTGCATATGGGCATGACATTTCTCTGGGCTTCTCTGATCCAAATGTATAAATCATCAAACAATCTTCTCCATCAGGTTTGATTCGTAATAATTTTGCTATTCTATTTGTAATGTAAGATCGTTGACTTCCACAATCAAGTAAAAGCCTAATGCTCAGACTTCTCCCCTCCGTTGTCTTTACTTGGGTTACTGCTGTCTGTAAGAAATTAGATGGCTTATTTAACTGTACATTAACTGAAGTCATGTTTGAAAGAACCATATCACTATTCTTACCCCTCTGCACCTTCTGCCGGCAAAGGGCTCTATTATGCATCCTAGAGCAATGTACACATTTCCTCCTTCTGGTACACTTGGAGGCACGGTGTCCTATTTGGAAGCACACATAACACCTATCTTTAAGCTTCCCAATCCTCTCCTTATATGTGTTAAATTTGGTACAATCCTCGCTGTAATGTTCTTCATTGCAAAATATGCACATTCTCTTAGGGTGTTTCCGGTTAGGTTGAGTTGAAATTGCTTCCCTTTTCTGTTGCCATTTCCTTTTCTTTACAGCTCCAATTTGTAGTGTTGCTGTAGAAGCAGGTGTACTCATCTCCGTTATGTCACTGGACTTTACTGGAACCACAGAACTCTCCATGTTTGTAACAGCTGAACTCTCCATAGCTGTTATTACGGCATCCAAAGCCTTCCGGATTGCAGCAAAGGAATCATCGGTTGACGAAAGCCACACTTATGGTATACCACTCTTGATGGAAATTTATTAAGTATGATAACTCTAAGGTAACTAGCATCCACTTTCTCCCCTAAAGCCTCTAATACCCTCAGGTGCTTCTCTATGATATTCAGAGTGCGCCTACAATCTTCGGGTGAATCCTTCGCCACAGCAAGATTTTGCAAAGCATCGTTGTGAGCATCAATGACCTTTGTAGGTTTACCAAAGCGGCTATTGAGAATGTCTACCGCAATCGGGTAATTCATGTTAGTCGTTTCCAGACCCTCAACTGCTTGTAGGGCTGGTCCCTCTAATGAGGCTAGTAAGTATGAAAGCTTCTCAACGTTGGCAATGTCCTTACTATCAACATTAGCCGCGAATTTATCCCAAAAAGTGATCCATTTTAGGATGTCACCATTATATTTCCCTAGCTCTAATTTAGGCGGACGTGTTCTATGACCATTTTCTACTTCATGGCAGTATAATTTTACCGCGACTTCTAGTTCGGTCAGGGTGTCCTCGGCTTTTATTTGCATATCCCGGCATTCATTGCAGAAATCTTCTTTTATGTCCGTCGCCCCAGACAAATATCTGTCTAAATCTGATGTGAGCGATGACAATCTATTCTTAACGTTAATTCTTATGGCAATTACCCTGTCCTTTGCAACACCAGTCTCAATGCTGTTAAGGGCCTCGGCGGCTCCCTTTAACGCTTCCGCTAGCCTTTCTAGGCGCAATTGTAATGTGGAAAGCAGAAAGTCCATTTTGAACGCAATGCGAGCTACCGATATACTTTATTTTTAAATCTTCTGTGAATCTTGCATTGTGCTTGATGCTAATCTGCAATTAAATGCGTTTACTTGAAGTCGAGTTTAAGTAGCATAAAAGTTTGTTAGTTCTTACATGAAAATGTAACTACTTTATTACTTCATAATGGAGTCGCCTTAAATCTATTACTTACAACGGTTTATATAGCAGTCCACTTCCACTCTTTGGCACTCCTTAATTAAGTAATTGCACACTTTTATTCGTTTTTACTTCTATATCAAACTTTTATCACAAATCACAATACACAAAAACGGGTAAACTTACAAAACTAATAAACCATAACCAAACCATAGACTAATTTCTAAACTTCACTCTATCTTAAATATTCTCTACACGACACGACCAATCGATCCGTCGGTCTGTCATACCGAATATCTAACCGTTCCGTACCAAACACAATAAATATTCCGTAACATAAATAATGTCCATGGGGAAAATAATATACAAGTAAATGTTTCAATATATATTTTTTCCTCGTTACACAATAAAAATAATGTTGTAGTAATAAAATTAATGAGAAAACGTGCGCTGAGTGACAAATTTACTAAATAAACTTGCACATGAATTTGACCGAACGTAAACATTGGCGTGTTTCTGAACGTGGTCAGAGACTAAATTCCGTGTCGCTAGAGGAAAAACGTAATTACCGCTCCCGTATTAATTATTTTCAAACACGGTATATATTATACGGTATATTATAACACAACCTACGCAAATAAATGCTGATTAATATGAAATAAAAACAAGAATTCCTATGTCTGCCGGTTCACCGTGTAAAAAACTCGCGATATGCACATTCTCTTCATGGCTTGGTAATATTACTGTCTATGTGTACGCACCACAATGGGTCATAATTATCCCATGTGTACGCACCGCCATGGGCATACCCAAACCAAAAAAAAATCAAGTACCATAAGGAATGTATTTCAACATTGGGTACGACCACTCTCATCATTCCAAACACGTGAACCGCAACTGACAGATTTTTAAGCATCTACACCAAAACATGTAGCGGAGATTTACTCTCAGGGGGATGTAATAATAACCTCGCTACATGGATCTACACATATACAAAGCACAACATAATATAGCTACTGCACCGACCATGAATCAACACTCGATGGGCGCACAATTCCATCTCCTCTCAATCTCGTATCTCTTTGTTATGAATGTAACCTCAACACTCTCGGGGAAAATTAGAAGGGCCCCAAGTCCCGTGGCTATTATCGGTGGATGCACGGCACAACTGAATCTCCACAAGAGAACTCATCGTGCATCCCGCAGACTTGTATACTCTCCTCATGCGATGAGTACTGAGGTGGGGACCATGTGGTCCCCGACGAGCCTCCACAACAACCCCTACAGCTCATCCATCAGCCTCCATAATTAACCTCCAGTAACTCAAACCGATAAACTCCAGCCACCTCACATGTTACATTCAAACTCGAGCTACACACAAAGAATATCAATCAATTCTTCAACTCAGCTCTTTCTCAGGGTAGTCGTTAACTCAAGGTCACTGCAATATCCATATATTATATATATATATATCAGAATATAGATATGTTTCGCTTACCAAGAGTCTCCTGTACGCGATTGCACGCGCCACACCACCTGTTACCTCCCAGCACTCAGATCGCCTTTCTCCACTTGTACCCGCCATCTTTTTCCCCCGTCTCCTATATCACTAGCCGACCTCGATCGTCAGTGTTACCAGTGAAGATTATGCTAAGAGTGACAGATATGATACATACCACAATAACAGACTTCGCGATCTCCGCGACACAACTGTTGGTTAGTTTGAGGAGTACAGCAGCAGGAGTACAGTACAGTTTAATTTATTGCTCCTGTATATTTCCAGCCCATCCGGTAAGTATATATATATTTCTCTTTATTTTGGCACAAACAGTCATTACAAAAGAGTTACATTAAAAAATATAACATATAATATTGACAATACAGTGCCGAAAACGTTATAGATTATAGTTATTAATTTTGTTGCAATGGACCTGAATTAACTATAAGAAGAAAATGAAATTGAAAGAAGGAAAACGTTCAAGCGCTGACCACTATCCCAGTAAATGGCACCATTAAACATAAGTAGTATTGAGGTATATTTCCAGTTGTATAATAAAAAGCCTGTATCGGCTGTATGCGCTCGATTTGAATTAAGTAAAACTTGCCCTTGTCTACTCGATACAGCGATCTTGCACAGTCAATTTAGTCAACTTGTGGCAAAAAAATAAAGTGTCATGTATGACGAGATGTTGGCAAATTGAAGGTCGTACACACACTATTTGGGCTTGTATGTAACTAGGTATTTGGCACGGTGATGTATGCCCACGTAATACTTAGTTTGTTAATTGCTTAGAAACGTTTTGATTACCGTTGATCGCTACTTTTCATGGGACATTTAACGTGGAGAAGTACAGTAATTGATGTAAAGTCGGCGGGTAGATGGGGTTGGAGATATTATGAAGATTTATTATGCATTTTGTTTAATATATGTGGTTGTTTTTGTGCTATTTTGATGTAGTTATGTACGTAACTGTGTCTTTGAGATGTGTGGCACATTATACAGGTATAATAAAAGTGGTTTTATACCTAGATATTGTCCTGAACACTGGAGTTTAGTGTATATTTAGGTAATTTGTGCGCTAACATCACAGTGATGGAAAAAGTCTGTGAATGGCTTTATTCATAACTACTCATGTTTTTTGGCATAACTAAGCATACGGCCCACCTGATGGTAAGCAGTCTCCGTAGCCTATGTACGCCTGCAACTCCAGAGGAGTTACATGCGCGTTGCCGACACTAATTTTTATTAATGATGAAAGTATTTAAATGCTTGTCTATTCAATCGGGCGATTATAAAATTAATTTGTTTTAAATAATGTTCGTTTATTTGTGTAAGTATCGGATTTCCTATAAACAATCGTTTGTATGAGAGCAAAGAATATCTATATAATTGGTTGCATCAACAGGATCACAGAAAGAAATTTCTATTGCCTGTTTAAAAACGAAGTAAATATATGGTTTATAAATTCGATGAACAATGGCTGTTATGACGTGAAGAAGTACCTATAACCAACCAACCAACCAACTAAGTATAATAACCTACCGCACCTTGTACATATTCACCTATTAATAGAGCGTTGACCATTCACACACTTGTATGACATAATCCAAGTAACCATACAACCGGTTTGTGGACAAAGCTTATTGACACTTTTTAGAAAAGCTTTATAAACGATTCAACTGGTACCGATTGACATGTCATGAAAATAATGACATGTTTAGGAGTGACACGATGACTGTCAGTTTTTAAAATGATGGAACTGTATGCTTGTTTGCCACCGACGTAGAATAAAAAAAAAATCATTTCTCTCATATCTACAATATTACTTATTATATGGGCGTTTCTTTTGTTTACCATATGTTGTACGTTCTAAAAATATACACCTAAATTATGTTTATTTAATGCAAACTAAGTAAGAACTTTTACATAATTATGCTTTCAATTGATATTTACGTCGAATGCGATTGTTTTAGTTATATAACAACTGCTCATTAAACCGTATATATATTAATTAACATACTAAATTCTACAGTAATTAGTAGAGTTAAGATACGTACGAGAAAGAGACATAACAATGAAATTACAATAGGTAAGCGTGCGTATACAAAAAATCGCTAAGGAGCATGCCGGGCCGTGCTCAGGATAGAGTCTTGTAGTTATCCGTTCATGTCCATTATTAAGTATTAAGTATCATGTACTTCCCTACTTTTCCTAATAAGCTATTTACCTTTGCAGCACTATGTATAGTCAGATGCAGAGAAAGGTGACCCTCCTCTGCAAACAGTCTATGCAGGGGGTCACCTCTCTCTACAGCGGATTGCATGTCTTTTTACTTAGATGGGAAGAGTTTTATCTTATATAACTCAAAAATTGCTTGACCGATCATGTTTGCAACAGTTAGTTTTTTTTTATCCTTAGAGTCAGGCGTAGCTAAGTTGACAGTGATTTTGATAGTGCAGACGGTGCAAGTGTTATTTTAAACGTCAAACTTCTATGAAATTATGATGTCTACTTAACACTTGCACCGTCTGCAGTATCAACTATAATTCTTATATATATAACTTATCTTGGTTTGACTATATTAAGCTTCATACTCGTAGGCACGAGTAGGTACGGCTTTTTTCATATTTTTTGGACCCATCGTTCCAAAGTTGCGTCATATTTACTGCCATTTAGTATTGAAAAGGAGCACTTGGCAATGAAAGTAATGATAGGGTAAATTGGACACCTTGTCATCACCATGAACTTAAGAGTTATTCTCTTGTCGGTGGAGTATCTTCCAGCTTTTCCTATCTTGCGCCAACTCTTTGACTTTTTGATACGACACGACCCCTACTTTTTCTTTCGCTTGGTCTAAGTAACTGCGTCTGGGTCTTCCTCTACCTCGCTTGCGAGCTATCCGCCCCTCTAGGATAGTTTTAAGGAAGTGATCGTGTCGTATTAAATGTCCAATCATTTTTCCGCGTCTGTTTTCTATGTGTAGAATAGCTCTTCTTTCACTCACTCTTCGTAGCACCTCTTCATTCTTTATCTTGTCTCTCCAACTAATGCCTTCCATCCCTAGCAACAGTTCGGTCAGTTAAGTGCTGCTACTATGTATGTAGTACGGCCAGTGCCTCAATTTAAGTAATCAAGTATACCTAGGCCTAACTATAGATAAACACATTAACTGGAAAATACACATAGATTCTGTATGTAATAGATTAAGATCTATACTGTGTAAAATTATTAGTTTAAAAAATATAGTTAATAATAAAATATTACGAATGTTATACCATGCGCTGGCGGATGCTATAATTGGATACGGTTTAATAGCTTATGGACGCACCTTCAAAACTTATCTGGACAAAATATTAAACTTACAACTACGGCTATTAAAAAATATAATTGATAAAAAAACTAGAGCAAACTGTAGAAACGATTACACGGTCTTATTTAAGAAACTGAACATCCTGCCAGTGCATGATAAAGTTAAGTACTTAATAGCAGCTGAGCAATTTAATAATCCCAAATTTAAAACTCCGCGAGTATATACCCGAGCGCCAAGAGGGTTAAAGCGTCGTAAATACGTGGAACCAACCGCTAGCAACTACTATGGTAAAAGGACGCGTAGCTATATCACACCGCGAATATTTAATGAGTTATCAGTAGAAGACGAATGTGCTAGTAAAAACATCTTTAAATCAAAAATTAAGAAGTTGCTAATAGGTACAACGCATGTCTGAATAAATAAATAGGATAGGTAAATATACTACAACTACTTATACTGTGTTAATATGATATAAATATGTATTAACCTTAGTATTATAAGTTAATCATATAATTTAGATTAAGGTACTAACGTTGAAAATGAGTGCCTCATTTCGCCGTTAAACGCAAGTTTGGCGAACCTAACACAAGTTTAAAATGTACCATACTATTTGTGATAATAAAAAAAAAAAAAAAAAAAAAAAGTAGCCATAATAGTTGTTTACATAGAAAAATGGATATTTATGTTTGAGAACCGAGCATGCGCCATTTTCCTTGAGATATGTTTCAAGACCTCTACAAGCGCAATAACACCCATCTGCGAGGCCACCAATATAAGTTAATATCTGAACTGTCTAAAAACAACCCCCGCAGACAGTTTCTCAGCAACAGAGTGGTCAAAGCGTGGAACAAACTACCAGATAATGTGGTCTCAGCACTGAATGTCGATGAATTTAAGAACAGACTAGACAAATACATAACCAGCGCAAAGAATACATATTAAGTGAAGATCACTCAGATACAGGCAACTATCAGTTGTTTCAACTGCCTGCCTGATTAATAAATAATAATAATATGTTTCTCAGTTTTTATTTGTTTTTTTTTTGGTTTGAAGTTTTACGAAAAACTTCAGCGAGATCATGGAGAAGGAGAAAGGCCGAAAGTAATGCTCAAACTTAATAATACGTAAGTCCCGTTTTTCCATTAATTTTGTTGCATAAGTTGATGAGCTGCTGTTTTATACGACGATAAAACACAGTCATAAGATGTAAAATAGTTATTATACACTTTATGAATGCGGAAACGAAATAACATACGCGTATCATCATAATTATATTAATAACATTAAGCATAAAATTTCCGTAGAAAATGGTCCGATTTCAGCACATCCAGTCCGAGCACATCAGTGAGGTTTCTAATTTGGTTTATTTTATTGAACTAGAGTCGGACTTAGGTAAATGTAAAGACTTTGATAAAGTGTGGAGTGGCATTATAGACGTCAAATCAAATTACAGTGAAAAATATGACGTTTATAATTGCTCTTCATCTCGTCAGGGTCAGCTTCTAGTGAACTACTCGAGAAAGGGCTATACTTTTCACCTGTTAGTGTTTGATCCTTTCGCATTTTCTCAAAGGTTAGCTGGAAGAGATCCCTTTTAGGGATAAGTTCGCCTTTGTACATAACATTTTTTTTTTTTTTATGGTAGAGGAGGCAAACGAGCAGACGGATGTGACAATCCTTACATTTCATGTTAAACCGGGTCATCACTCACGTATTCGTCGATGATTGCTCCATAATGAGGAGCATATTCAACGGGAGCAGAGTTGGTGGTCCGATGCAGACTGCGGGCTGCACGATCGTTTATGGGGGAGGGGAGCGAGAAACTATCCTCGTTTTCGGCATTATTGTCAATTCGCTAAAGAGTTCATGCATAGTCGCGCGTTTATGTCTTTTGTACTACATTTTTGTCTACTGAGATACTTACCAATTTTCAATAATGATTTAGGGTTTATAGTAAAAAAAGTATTATTTTTTTATGACTCAAAGATAAAGTATTGTATACAATAGTGATATAATGCAGTTGCCATTTGAATGTCACCTTTACGTAGAGCGCGAAACGCAACCACGAGCAATGAGCTGAAATATACCATAAATTATAATCAGCATGTGAACGCGCGTAGTCACAGAGTCTTACTGTATACGCATCTGGTGTGTATTAACCTTTACAAGTAATATAGAATGCTAGTCTCAGAGGAGTTTTGTACTGTATATAAAATTACAAAGTACCTCTTTAGTTAACAATTTAACGAGGCTTTAGATGCCAAGTGTAGCATTAGGTAGTCCCGACGGAACGTGTTGGCTGCGAATAAAGTTGCTCTGGCAACTTTACGACAACAACGTTGTCACAGATCACTTACCCTCTAATCCAGTGGTTCGCCATATAGACTGAGCTACAACCCACCTAATAAAAACTGTGAAATTCGGGACCCACCTCTTGACCATCTTAAACACGGAGCATGAAATATTATTAGTACCGGCTGTTTACCCGACCGGTCGGCATGTCATCTGATATTTCAGGGCCCACTCAAATTTCGCTCGCGACCCATAGTTTGCTGAAATGCTGCTCTAATCCTTATTTGACAAGCTTTTATTAAACTTGCAATGTATGTTCGGGTTAAATATTGCAAGATAAATTAGACCTACTTCCCATTATTCGATTGAGTCGAAACTTTACATACATATGTAATTTGGGTGACATGCAATATTATGGTACCATCGAGTTGATCTGATGATGGAGACATGAGGTGGCCATAGGAACTCTGTGATAAAACAACGCAACCTAATTGTGTTTGGGTTTGTTAGCATTTTCTTGATAAGTATTAGTTACCTGTTAAAATAAAAGTATCTACAGTCAGCGATAAAAGCTTATATTAAAAATGTTTTGTCTTGTCTAAATACTTTTTTTTATATTCCAGAGGGCCTAGCCAAGATGTCAATTGTTTGCAGAAAACGAAACGAAACGATAAGATAAACGTAAATAGTGTATGGAAATAATAGCGGAACGTTTCGTTTTCTGCAAACGTTTGTCAATTCGATTGACCAAATTCGTCTGTAAATATTGTATTTGGGACATAAAAAGCAGAGCTTAAGGCTAGATTGTATAGGTTCGCAAGTATAAGTATTTATATATTACAAGTTATACTACTGATGTTTTGTGTATCGTAAGGTTTAACTTTGTAAACGACGGAGTCTGATGTTGGTAGTCTCTAGGACGCTGATTCGAACTTACTAATTGATATTATTTTGTTATCAATTACCCGTGCATCATGGTCGTACTCACATATTGGTGCGCGCGAGATACGCTGCGTGGAATAACTTATCAAAAACTGATTTTTATGTTCGAATGCCGCTGCAGGTTGTCTGCTAAAGATGTCTAGGGTATTATAGGGAGTAACTAGCAAATAATCTATATTATTATGTTACCTTTTTTCTGTGTTGCTTTCTTTAACGGTTAAGTATATTTTCACCCATCTTTATGTGTGACGCGTGCTGTAACTTGTAGTGTTCTTCTTATCTACTTATTCAATTACTTACATGAAAAATAACTCAAGATGTGAGTTGAATTACTTTGCCATTATACTAACATTACATTATACTAATCCCTGAATTCAGCCGCTGACTAACGGACAGACAAATAGACAGACGGCCAGGGCGAAACAATAAGAAACTAGCCTCTAATGATGATGACTGAGAAAAGCTATCCTACTAGTAACTAGGGGCTGTTGCTAATAGTCCCTATTTTCCGTAGATGGTAGGATCCTATAGATGTGTTATATACTTATTTTTTATTTTTTTATTTATTATAACATTAAAATATAAAATATGTGTACCACAAAACAAAATATTCGCCAAACTGCGAGACAGTTTGTTGGCGATGAGCTCGCTCGTTATACTTATAAAAAGGTACATAATTTTGCACTGTCCTACCGTCCCGGCATGGCCAATTTTTATGTAGGTATTACAATTATGAAGTAGGTACACGTAGGATTGGTGACTCAACACTGGTGGCGCGGGCGCGGGACAGGAGCACAGCGGTGCGTAAAACTACTATACGTGCGCCCGCGCCCGTGAGGGACAGAACATACGCAATGCGACAATATTAAAAACACGTTTTAACATTCCTGACATCATATCAAAAACAACCTACGTAATTTAGTCGGGTTATATATACCATACAAAATTTACGGTGGGGAATAAAAAAATGTGAGACCGTGACAAAGACAAACAATAATAGCGCTTTCTCTGCTACTCTTACTGAAAGATACATAAGACTATCCGTTTGGTGATTTCCCCACACCGCTCATGCCCGATCCAGTTATGCTAGATTCACGCTATTTTTAAATACCATGCAGACTTAGCTTGGTCCGACTCTAGCCTTGAGATGGCACACTTTGCCCTTGTTCCTAGGAACCAGTGAGAATTTTGTGTGAGGCGGCGTAAAGTCATGGTCATTGTGATAACAACTAAAACGTGCGAGTCTTAATAATAATGTCATTTATCTGCTCATCATAAGATTCAGAATGTGAGATATAATACTGTAACATGTCAACATTTACCCACAGCGTATCAGACTACGAGTAGGTATGCGTCAAAAGTGTAGCCACTACTAAAGTACCTTGGTAGCTACACCAGCCCACCTGTCTGGATGCATGCGGCAGACGTGACCGGCCTAGTCCAATTTCAGTCTAGCAGTCTTTTCGCCAACATCAGCAATGCGGGTTCTTGAGCACAGTGTGATGTTCCGGATACGATCGGGCCACTTAACACCTAAAAAAAAAAATTAAAAAAAAGTTGCGCTCAATAGCCCGTTGGCAAACCCTCAATTTGGACTGCTGACTCTCTGTGAGCGATTATGTTTGAGCACCGTAGGTTAGAAAGGGCAGGATACAAATGTCGATGAGTTCTCGCATCAGTGGCAGTAGAAGGCTAGGCTTCATCAGTTATTTTATTGACCAGTAGCTCTTCCAGGCATTTTAGACACGGCGCTCGACGATGTTTGTATATTGGCTTTGATTAGAATTATACAAATGAGATTGATATCTTGATTTTCAAGTACAGTTACGACGCAAAACAAAGTGACTTACGGTAAAAACCGAGTTACAGTATTTTCCGAATCAAATTACGTAAATGAAAACTCATGCAAATTAAGTATACATGTGGTTTTGCCAAATTGCTGATTCTCTAACAGTTTTCAGAATCGCATACAATATGAGGGATTATCATATAGCTGACGTGTTTATGTTTTTTTTTACTGGCCCGTCCTATGATTATGGTGCAAGTACGTTAAATTGTTTTGTTAGTTTTTCCTGCTATTCATTTACAACCACGCCCACCTAATGATAACACACGACTTACACATAGCGGTTTCTCAGAACAAGAAGTCAATTCTACTCGAGTTTTAATAACAATATAGTATATGGTTACGAATATTGTCTGTAATTTCTGGTTTAAGTGACTAAACAAGCCAATAATAACCATGATACCTGTACTAATAAAGTAGACATATAAATAAGAATCGAATTTAAGCTTCGGAGAGCCTTAGGTTCCCATTTTCAAGCACTAACAGTGCTGTGAGTAACGTTAGCGTAGCGTTAGCACCGAAGCATGTCGCGCGACTACAACATACGTAAGTTAAACCATCAAATTTGCTGAAATATCATCAAATTAGTCCAGACATATCGGGATACATACATGTTCGATAAATCGGGAAAGTACTAATATGAATAAAATACGAAAGTACCGCTTTTTTTCGGATTAAAATTTTTATAACCTTAAAACTAGTGGTACCTAACTTTTCCCTCCACAGTCAAATGTCGTTTTTATATTATTGTACCGCAATATTAGATATCATAATAGCAACCGTAACATTTTGGAAGAAAGAGTTAATTAACTACCACTAACAATACAATACAACCACCTCCTCTACCTCTTTATTGCACAACCTTAGAATAAATGTACATGGAAGCACAAGCACATATAATAGATGAAGATAGAGGTAAACAACAGGCGGTTTTATCGCTACAGAGCGATCTCTTCCAGACAATTTTTAGGTACTGGACTACCTACTTTTGACGTTAGAAAACGTCTAATGTTAAAAAACGGAGTATCTCTGTCTCTGTATGTTACATCTTCATACAGACAGAGATACTCCATCTCTGTGTTAAATCTTCAAATTCTGATGACAGTGTACGTTGGAATTGGCCTGAAAGATGTTGATAAAATCAGAACCTGTTTTTGACGTAGGTTGTTGTACAATCTGTAGGGCTAATATGGTCGGTGTTTTATCATCTGTCATCATGTCTGTCACGTTCTAACAAGTATGTTAGTGCGAAAGTGACATAAGACATGACAAGTGATAAAAATGCGACCATGATACCGTCGCAGGACTCTGGTTTCGAAGGGAAAGCATGAATCAAACACCTCGTCCAATTATAAATAGACGCATGTTTAATTTGGCCACACAAATCATCTCATCAACACAAAACCAAAAATAATATCTTACGAGTATAAAATCCACGATAGACAACCGTTCGCTAGTTGTAGAAATAAAAAGCGACATCTACCGGGAAATTCAGTAAACACATCTAATTAGGCGTTCCGACTTGCTGCTTACTACCAACCTAAGAAAACACAGTAACCACCTAATAAAAAAACACTATCAATTCCATATTCATATTTACATTGAACATTATGTAAACTATAATTTGTGGAATCATCCATTCATTATAGATAATCAAATTAATCGCATTATAGAAGAATAAGCTTATATTCCTCACGCGAAGTTCACGGACCCTAATTACGCACAAAATGATGAAAGAAAAGCTTAAGAACTTATACTTATCTACGATATGATACGAACAAATACTTATCTCTTAACACAAGTCAATGAGAATTGAACCGTATCGCAAAACATGTAAGTTCAAAGTTGAATGCACTATTAAAGTTAGATGATTCAAAATGTTCAAAAGTGCTTTTCTTATATGATCTTAAAGTCCATGGCAAAGTGAATCGTATTGCAAAAGACTTCAGTTTAAAGTTGAATAACTTTTTAATGTGAAGAATTTGAAAAGTGCGTTACATGTTCGGCCTTGTCATAGCCTTGGACTAGGTATTGCGAATTTGTGAAATAGATGAGAGGTTAATGATGTGACAAATGTATAGGAAAGATCAAAATGACCCAGACCCGGTAAGTAGTAAGTACGTCCTTAAACTACGTCCAAAAGCGAGGTATGGGCACTGTGAATGTCATCTCGCTTTGTGTGGTAGGGCACAGCACAGCTGATGTCATTCCAGATCTAGAGCAGAGCTCAACTGGGGAAGTACCTTACAGAAAACCGCAGCCAAATAACACTAGACCCTACTCATAGTGTTGCATTCCTGCCGATGAGTAAAGTTGCCAGAGATCAACGAGGGTGCGGAGTGTTAGGGTCGGCAACGCTCATGTAACTCTGGAGTTGCAGGCGACTGCTTCCCATCAGGCGGGTCGTATGCTTATTTGACACCGACTTAGTATTAAAAAAATATTTAAATCTGGCCAGATAGTCAAGTTACAAAAATGTGGTAAATAAAAAAAATAGTAATAACGTTACTACGGAATGTTTACAAAAAAGTGTTGGTACTGTTAAACTAAATACACCAATCATCATCAAATAAAGGATTTAATATAATAAATAATAATTCAGCCTATATACGTCCCACTGCTGGGCACAGGCCTCCTCTCATGCGCGAGAGGGCTCGGGCTATAGTCCCCACGCTAGCCCAATGCGGATTGGGGACTAAAGGAAATAAAGGATTTAATACAATAAAAACAGACATAACTTGGGAACCTTCACCACGGCCTAGGGAATGCAAACCGGTTTTAACCGAAACCGAAAAAACCGGTTAAAACCGGTTTTTTGACGGAAACCCAAAACCGGGTTTTTAGAATGTGAAAAAACCGGTTTCGGTTTTATTCAGTTTTTTTTTTATTTAACTAAGTTGCATGTTTTATTCATTATAAGGGTTTAAATCGGTCCTGAACCGGTTAAATCGACATCAAATCAAATAATGTGGTGTTGTGTTAGTTTGATCAACAAACCAAAAAAATAATTTTATATAATTGGTTTGTTCCTATTCCTAGTTACAAATAACATTAAGTCATTTGACAATTCCCATACAATACAATAAAATAGTCAGATATTCTGTCTTTAATTTCGTGATAAAATCGTGTATATACGAGGGCTGCTATTTATATATCCGGAAACCGGGATTACAATCTTCTTAAATAGTATATTTGACCTCCATGGTAAAATTTGAACTTGTTTAAGTACTGGCCGGTATATTTTTTCTTTCTTATTAACGCTAGTGTTTTGTTTTTGACGGGTTTTAAATGTCATCTCGCTGCAAGAATGGAACTCACTCGTGAAAATATTCGTGCTATGATTTATTATGATTTTCGGCGTGGTTTAACGCAACAACAGTGCATAGATCAACTAACTTCAACTTTTGGTGATGAAGCTCCATCTAAAACAACTGTGTATCACTGGTTTAGTGAGTTCAATCGTGGACGTAGTATGCTTACGGATGAAGTTAAGGCAGGTCGCCCGAAATCGGTCGTTGTACCACAAAATATTGAGGCTGTGCGAAAACTTATAATGGACGACCGACATGTTACGTACCGCGAGATAGAGTCGACTCTGGGTATTTCTATGACTAGCATTAATAGCATATTACATGATCATTTAGCTGTAAAAAAAATTTGTTCGCGTTGGATACCGCACAAATTAACTAAGGAGCAAAAAGATGCTCGCGTTGAATGGTGCAATAAAATGTTAAAAAAATATAACCGTGGTGACTCAAAGGCCGTTTATAACATCTATACAGGTGACGAATCCTGGATCTGCATGCGATCCCGAAACGAAGCAACAATCAACGGTATGGGTGTTTCAAAATGAGCCGAACCCTACGAAAGTTACTCGTGCAAAAAGTACGTTGAAACAAATGGTGGCCTGCTTCTTCGGTATTAATGGCCATGTAGCTACAGTGCCACTAGAAAACCGTAAAACGGTTAATTCAGATTGGTACACGACCATTTGCTTACCGGAAGTATTTGAACAAATTCGTAAAACTAACCAGCGACGAAGAATCATTCTTCATCATGACAATGCCAGCTGTCATACGTCACGCGAAACAACTCTATTTTTGGAAGGTCAAAATGTGGAATGAACGGGTCATCCGCCGTACAGCCCTGACTTAGCACCCAATGATTTTTATTTATTTCCCAATATAAAAAATAAATTACGCGGTCAACGATTTTCGACCGCTGAAGATGCTGTCGACGCATTCAAACAACACGTTATGAAGGTACCTCAGGCGGAGTGGTAGAAGTGCTTCAAAAATTGGTTCACACGAATGCAAAAGTGCATAGATCATCAAGGGGAATACTTTGAAAAACAATAAAACCATTTTCAGCCGTGTACGTTTGTTTTTTTGTTTCCGGATATATAAGTAGCAACCCTCGTACTATACTAGCATTCGTTTTTACACGTGAATCAATATTTTCTTTATTCCATGACGATGAATTTAAGAATTGTTGATTCTAAAAACCGAAACCGGTTTTAACCGGTTTCGGTTTTTTTTTGTGGTAAAACCGAAGAAAAAACCGGTTATGAAAAACCTCCGGTTTTTGCATTCCCTACCACGGCCGCCATTGCCCCGACGCTCATCTGTCAGTCCTTGCCGACTTATAGTGATGTGACCATACCGATTGTAGGCTGCATTTAAGAAAGCCTCATCATCGCTTATCAGCACGTAAAGAGCGAGGAACTTTTGAACGTGATTTCGGCTAAAGTTAATGAAGTTATTTTACTTTTTTATTACTATTAGGCAAACAATTTTGATTGAAACATGGCGCTAAATTGATCGTTAAAGCTTTCTTTATTATATCCCCAACTATTTCATTTATCTGTGAAATATTGTGAGACCATATATTTGTAGCGCAATGGCCGCTAGGTAAGTTCAGAATGAATATAGAAAGTGATCGATAGACCGTCTGTTCATCATCATCAAAATTGAATCAGCAGTACTGATATATGATACTGATATACTGATATATGGTAAGACATCAAATTTGTATCAAGCCTTGGGGGCCTATTTTAATCGTTGGAATAGCAGGTCATGAAATGTTTGTCATAAGTTAACTTTAAAGAATAATTAAATGTAATCCCATCAGAAACAATTTTCATGTAAAATTTTGCCAAGACGAAACCATAAGGCTCACACTGTCAAAAACTTATCAGATCTTTTATAGACCCAAACTTCTAACTCTACAAGCCCTAACTTCACAAACTCTACACCTTAGTCAATATTATAGCCCCAAGCAAACCCGTTTTCAAACGACTACTTCGCAAGCATCTTCTGTCAGAAGAACTTAAATAAGGTTCACCATCATGTATATGTACATAATGATATGTATTAGTCTATCTTTTATACATTATATAAGTAGTAGTATTTAACTATTTATATATTTTTAATACTATTTGACTTCACGTTTATTTTTTTTCCTTATTGTTTGTTATTATTGTTTCCTGCACCAACATACACAAATGTCTCTATTGACACAATGGTTGACTGGTAGGGAATACCTTTTGGCATTAAGTTCGCCATTTGTACATTTTTCTTTATGTGTGCAATAAAGTTTAAATAAATAAATAATATTAGTGTCTTGGCCGTTTCGTCACTACAAGAACTATTGTATAACAGTACCCCTAGTGTAAATAAATTCGATTTCCAAACGTGACGTACGCGTTTGCGTTTAGTCTCATTTTGTATTGGATTTCGAAAGAGCGCGCCAAGCGGGACGTTTTGGAAACTCAAAATCCTATACAAAATGAGACTTAACGCAAACGCGTTCGTCACGTTATGATGTCGATCAAAGTTACACTAGGGGTACTGAAAAGTAATGAACGGTGAATACAATTTTCACGTCACGCCCACGTGATGATAGCGAAACGGTCAAGCCACATATTTCGATTAACATGTAGGTAGAGTTTGTGAAGTTGGGGGATAAATAAATACTTATCATTAAGTAGACTTTTTAAGAATGTGATAAGGCCTTCCGACTCAAACATTCTGGCGTAACCACGGCACCTGAAGAGGGGGCGTAAAGGCAAGAATTTAGAACGAAACAAAAGATAAGACGCACCACGCTATACTTGTGACGAAATATATTACTGACGCAAATTTATATCTTTTTCCAAAAAATAATGTCACTAGTTATTTCATACAAAACATTTTTAGGCCCCTCTTAACAGAGTGCACGATGGTGCTATAATGGTATGATGTTCGGTTGCGACATCCTCAAGGGTACGCTTGCGCGCCGTTTATGGCATGGTTGCACCCAATACTATTAAATTATTATAATGAGAGTCCACAACATGCTTTATAATATAACTATCTTAGAAATTATATTACTTATGCGTTTTTTACGTTATACTTACTTATAAATATGATATCCATACAGTCTCAACTTTTCAATCTAATTTTCACTCCCTTTACAGTATAATTTCAACGAATCCTTTCTTAGTGGAGCTCTATAACATTTGAAACAGATTCGCTATATGTTCTTAAAGTTTAAATTGTGATTATATATTTATAATATAATCAGAAATACGAAGTTAAAGTTTGCCGAGCTGGCTCTTAAGAGGCCTTCACAATTCGACCCAATTAACCCTGTAGATATAATTCTGGCATGAATACAATTCTTATATCGGAAATGTGACTTTCAACAGCGCAGCACTCTCAATATATATATGGACATTTAATAATAATGCTATGAATGATGTCCTGAAGTCCGATTCACTAGCATCAGCCGTAAATTATAATAAATCGTAACTCATATAAATTCAGTCAGAGATATTACAGCCTATTGGAAACAAGATTAAGGTTCATTTTAGAGTGAATAAGAGGATATGATAAGTACGAGCTCCTTATACTGCTATCGTTTGGAATGGAAATTCGTAGTTAGGTTAAGATCGGTGTGTTAAAGGAGAATTTATGGTCAAATGCGATCAAGCTTCATGACATGACAAGGTTGTATTACAACATTACAATCGAATGTTAGTCACGGAGTATGCTCACGATGTTACAGAGGGAGTCAGTGATAATTAGTTTGATTTAATCGAGAGCAGATAATGTGTGTTTCACGTTTTTAATACATGAAACATACTCGTACAAATTGTTGTTAGAACTATGTTTATCTCGAAATAGTCGGAATATTGTCAGTAATTTTATTTCAACATCTCGGGACTTTATAGTGTTCAGTTGCCTACATTTGATATTATAAATAAAATAAATTAATAAATATTGTAGGACATTATTAAACAAATTGACTAAGTCCCACAGTAAGCTCAATAAGGCTTGTGTTGAGGGTACTTAGACAACGATATATAATAATATATATATATATTTTAAAAACCTAAAATACATAGAAAACACCCATGACTCAGGAACAAATATCCATGCTCATCACACGAATAAATGCCCTTACCAGGAGTTGAACCCGGGACCATCGGCTTCGTAGGCGGGGTCACTACCCACTAGGCCAGATCGGTCGTCGAATTTAATTTAATTTTATATCTTTAAGTAATTAAAAGCTGAACAGAAGGAAAAGTCTAAAACAAGAAATCTATTTTAAATCATGTTGACAAAAATATATCAAAATATTTATTAGAGTGATTTTAACATCACAACTCTTAAACATTTAATTATTATGAATTAAATTGAGATTTCATTGTGGACCAAACTATTCACATTTCTAATATTTTAGGTACGAAAAACTGCACTCGTTGTCTTAAACAAAAACATGATATGGTAGTCATAAACACCCACGCTCTTCGGGACTAAATGCCATAAATAAATTGTAAGTTACTTTATACATACCTATGTAGTCGTTGAACTGTTATTACTATGTGGTATAGATCCGGCACAGAGAATTAGTATTTTGCGCCATGAGCTGTTGTCGGCCAACAACAAATTGTAGAAGCGGAGAGTGAATTTTACGGCGCTTACAACATTTTGGTCACGTGGTAAAGGTTACGATGGCGGCAATTTCATTGTTTGCTAACGCTTCTCTATCATAATAACTTAATTAACTCAATGTACCTACGTAAAAAAAAGCGCTGGTGGCCTAGCGGTAAGAGCGTGCGACTTGCAATCCGGAGGTCGCGGGTTCAAACCCCGGCTCGCACCAATGAGTTTTTCGGAACATTTGATATTTACCAGTCGCTTTTCGGTGAAGGAAAACATCGTGAGGAAACCGGACTAATCCTAACAAGGCCTAGTTTACCCTCTGGGTTGGAAGGTCAGATGGCAGTCGCTTTCGTAAAAATTAGTGCCTACGCCAAATCTTGGGATTAGTTGTCAAGCGGACCCCAGGCTCCCATGAGCCGTGGCAAAATACCGGGACAACGCGAGGAAGAAGAATGTACCTACGTAGAAGAGAATAACGCATAATCAAAGGAGATGTGAATCGCTTTCGAATGGGAACCGCCGGACCAAGGCCGTTGGCTCCGTACATCCTCGACATCATCTTCCTTATCCCTCCGGTCCCAACGGTCCGTTGAAGCCTCGAAAGCTGAACTGACGTGAGGCTAAAACTGTTGCCGAGAGTAAGAAGGCGTGGTGCGACCTCTATCGTGATTTAAGTTAACACACTAACAACGATAACTTTATACTTACGTGAATAAGTCTCGTTTGGTTATGGCGTGCGTGCAAGTAGTCAATAAGAATGCAATTTGTAAAGCTGCTCATTGCGCTCACGCTATCTCGGTTATGGCATTCATTAAATGTGACATTTGAACTTTTAACTACCGCCAGTAGCTCGATGATGCGAAAAATAAATCAGATCTGTAAGTTGATTTATTGTTGACAGTATTTATATTGGGATCTTTATAGTATAATGTACTTATGCATTATGAAAACCGGGTCTACGGAAAATGTATTTTGTTACCTTTATATCCGACGTTTCGACGCAGGTTTCACTGGTCGTGGTCGCGGATAACTGCAAAATGTCATAACAAAGATCTACCCGACGAAAAGTCAATGAAGGAACAAATTAATTAAAATTCGCGACAGACCCGGCCCGGTTTTAAATATGTTTTAAAATGTGTTCAAAACGCGAAATTGTTAAATGTTAGTTAAACTTATGGCTAATTTATCTACTTGGTTATTATTAACTGTTAGTTATGATCCATTCCTAATAGTTTTTCCGTCTACGAGAAAAATTGTAATGTTCCTCCGTAGCGTCAAAATTACTAAGCCAGTTTTCTGAGTCAATCGATTCGTTTATATGACGCAGGTGACCATAGACGTTGAAAGAGAAGCCGAATTTAAAAGAGTGTTTTTTTACGATAGTTTATGAAATATTTGAACAAACGACGTTTAAACGTAAAGGGAGCATGAAAATCTACTTTACCCATATCACATCGTTGGGCTATGTAAAACGTAACTATTATTCTGATATTAAAAATGATATAAAATACCTACTACAGTAGGTATTATAATTGAAGGGTGTTCTAGAATATCCGTTATGTTCTTAGTACGACGATAATGCGGTTTTAAAACAGTTACTTAAATTTATGGTGATATGGATGTATAATGTACGTATCATACGAAAAGGTGTATATTATTTTTTACGCCTTATCAGAACGTTTTAAGGTTGAAAATTGCGAACATATCTTTGATGTTCAACACTTTTTCCCCTCATTGGATCTTATCTCTTTGCAATAAGGTTTACAAAATGTTAGTTAAATGTGGACGGTGGTACAGTCGACGTCACAGACTTTTTTTAATTTTTTTCTAATCAAAGTATAAGTAAAAATATCGATACAAACAAAAAGGAAATAATATAAAAATAAGAACTTAAAAACGAAATCTTAAAATGTAAGTGAAGTACCTAACTAAAACAAAAAAAAAACCTCTCACAATCCCCTGTTCCCGACATATTGCACCGCCAGGCTCACTCTCTGAGTAAAGAAGGAGTTCGAGAAATCTATTAGAAGTTCCGACACCTTTTATAATGGAAGGAAGGAAATAACGGGAGTACTCATAAGTTGCAAAAATGTAAAGATATTTATGACGCGACTGTACAGTGAAGGGTCACCGCAAAAATTATCCGAGTTAACCTTAATATGGATCTAGTTTCTAGCGCATTTGCCACTCCGTTCCGCCATTATCTGACCGCAACAGCGGTGGAAGATGATTAACTAGAAGTAATAAACTTGTTAGAAAAAACAACTGGTAGGTACCGTAGGTATTCTAGGAAAAAACGTGATGCTTACGGTTGTTTCGTCCATGTTTTTTTTTATGTAAGAAATACCATGAGGAAATAACATTTTTTCTGGGGTTTTCTCCAGGATAACGAATAACGGGCACGTAATAGTATATTATCTAGATCAGTACCCCTAGTGTAAATATTTACGACAGCGAAACGTGACGTACGCGTTTGCGTTAAGTGTCATTTTGTATGAGATTTTTGACTTTCCAAAACGTCCCGCTTGGCGCGCTGTTCAAAAACCCATACAAAATGAGACTTAACGCAAACGCATACGTCACGTTTCGAAATCGAATTTATTTACACTAGGGGTACTGTAATATCTAGGCAGAAATGTTTTTGCCTCGGCCGTTAATTCCATGTGATCTGAGGTATTATTTACGAGGTGTATAAGTACTATTAGGACAATTCGATCTGTCGGTGTCCAAAGTGACATTTATGGTTGAAGAAATGTCACTTTTGACGCTGACAGATAAGTATCATTTCGGAAATCGATCGAAAAACTAAAACGACTTCCGGTTCGAGCGCCATATTGATAGTCACGCCTCGCGAATAATTGCTTTGTTTTTTGCTCATTAATATTGTTTAAAGTGTAATATCGATAGCTTATTATACAGTAAATTAATGAGGTAGTGTGCAGTGAACGGAGAATTAATCTTGAAACGCGTTTAACCACCATTTTGGAGTCAACGGCCGGTCGTCCACGTGCCGTAAAGTCCAGCTATCGCTTTACACGAGCTGATAAAATCACCGTACACTGTCTTGTACTAAACGTACAATTTTAGTCGTATTTAAAGCTCCTAAGGCCTTGATAATGGATTAAAGAAGAAGAAGAAAAACTAAAACTCGAATTGGCTTGTATTTTTCTGTTCGAGGGAGCCGGAATTGCCGGAAAACAGTAACTTTGTTTAGCGCAGCGTGCCGAAAGTTGGCGCTTTCCGCACGGAGAACAGAAAAAGTGATTTTTTGTGCGGATTCGATGTTTCGCTTTTTTACAATTAGGTAGGTAGTTAATTATGTCTGACCTTTAGGACGTGGTAATGCGACTGTGTGGTTCCGAGCAAAGATTATAAATCTAGTTTTGATGTCCAATTTCCTGATATTAAGAAACTCTTGAGTCATTACTGAGATGTGTAAGCCACATTACATTACACATGACACTAACATAGGTAGACTTCGACCAAGATAAGTCTGCAATGATTTTGATAGCACACGCAGTGCAAGTGTTATTTTAATCGTCAAATTTCTATAAAATTATGACGTATAAATAACACTTGCACTGCTTGTGCTGTCAAAATCGTTGCAGACTTGTCTTGGTCTGACTCTAAAACAAATATAATATTACAAGTTATAACACGTTCTTAAAGTAGGACAGACCCGATATGTTGAAAAAGGAGGCAAATAAAAAAATGCAAGCTACTACCCAGATTTTATTTACATACTGATGACAAAACGTTGCCCCAGCGCATGGCACACAAACACATACGCAATGTACGCGCGTAACGACCAGAATTCACACGTTCACTATGATGTGAGCTAGTATTTATAAATATTAATTGAGGGGATTTAGCGACTTTAAATTTATCCTCAGTATAATTTTACTGATGCATAACAAACATACAGTGAAGCTTAAGATAGATGCTTCAGAAAAATGGACTTATAAGTACTTACTTACTACATAATTATTTTGAATAGATAGTTAGATACCCAGAAAATTTTCTTTTCTAGAGAAGATTTAAGTTTTTCGCAACAACTTTCAAATACATTTCATTTTCACTCTTTTTAACACATTTCATGATTTAAATAGAGAAACAGTCTGTAGGTGATGTAGTCAATCTAATGCAATACCTATCCACATTTTTTATTTGGTCCTTAATAAGGTAGGTATTTTTATTTAAAAATCCAATACTTACCGCATGAATTATGAAGAGATTGATAAAAAAATATTTTACTGCAAAATACTACTTTATTGGCTATTGTATAAAGGGGTTTAACGTGATTTCTTTTTTAAATTTAATTATAAAGAAATTACAAAGCAACGCCATATATGGGTTGCAGTAAAATAATGTTTAGTCATATTTGGCTTCATATGCATCGTCGTGAATATTGGTTATGAAATTAAATTTTGCGAAAGCCTGTAAAACAGTTACGTGTTTCGTTAAAACATAAGTATACGGAGCATTTCTCACATTTAGTGAAAGATCGGTATTTTCTACAATGCTTGCATAGCAGACGGATGTTCTTCGTTCAAATGGGAAAATGATCAACATTATCATAACGAACAGCATTTAGAGGTACATATTTTTATAGACCTATCGGATTATTATGTAACACGTTGATATTTGCATATGTATAGAGTGCCTTCCTAAAAATATACATATTTAAAATGTTCACTTCAAACCTAAGTAGCGGCTCACGATATACACCTATTCCAAAATAAATTTCCAAGTAAAATGGCTGTGACATACGGACAGAAAGAAAGATAGACGGACGGATAGACAGACGAACATGACGAAACTATAAGGGTTCCGTTATTTCCATGTTGTCATCCGAAAAACAAAAAAAATAATACTCCATTGACCTCAACGTTCCCGCCAATTGAAGCAACAGTCAGTAAAATTCAATTTTACGACGATGTCGCCATCGTCAATTGCGGATGATCTATTAGTACGTGCTGTGTTTATTATGTACACTTGCATGCGAGTCGGTACTTACCAAACCATGGCCACAGAGAAAGGAGTAGGCTTGGAGTGCTCACTCCATACACAGATAAAAAGCCATTTATAATAAGTTTTAAGCGAACTTTAACTTCTACACTCAATATTTTATTGCAAATTCACATAGTAGTTGTACAGATGGTAAACTTATAAGCTAGGTATTTGTGAACCCTGTTGGGCACTGCAATATTATTATTTACAATTCCAAGGAGAGGAGAATTTGTGATTAACTATCTTATAAACAAATATACCTTCAAATAAAAATTAAATTTATAACTTTCTTAAACTTATTTATTGTAAGATTTAAGCGTAGTAGATATTTAGTTTTAAGTGAGCTTTAACGTTTATAAACTTATTAATATGTTTTACCATAACTCCCATTCCGCTAATTAACTATTATTATGTAAGGAACCTGATCTATGGCCTGAGCACTCAAAGCTTACGTATTTCTTTATGGCCATAGCCACACACCTGGGTTTAACTACAGTTTGAGAGCATTTTGATGTCATCGTACTTATGTATCTATATAGATATAGTTATTTGTGCAACAAGAGAGGAAAGTTGGTTTTTCTTGCGAGTGTTGATTTTGAGTCCTGAGTAAGCGAAAGATTCTATAATTGCTCGCTTCGCTCGTGATTCTAAGTTAGAATCTTGAGCGTAGCAAGGGACTCATAAACACGAGATATAAAATAACTTTGCTCTCGTGTGACACATACCTACAACTTTTCACCTCAGTAGTGAGAACATAATTTTTAAAGGTTAAAAAAATTCAACATCAAGTAAAGTTAACCACATTTATTTACATTCATGAATGAAAGGCATCATCATTATGACGGAAGCTTGTCTCACTCCCTGGAGTGAGGAAAGTCGCACTTTCGTCGCTCCCCGGAGTGACGAATGTAAGCTTGTTCGAGCTGCTGAGGTGAAAAATATAATACGAGTACTCCTTATTAGTATACTTCAGTAAAATATACAGCTTATAGAAAAACAATTGATTAAAGATCATCATAATATTGAATTGTGTCTGGATTTTCAAATACATACGAAATTTCAGATCAATCGGATACCAAAGAAGAACTAGACCTAAATCGACCGGGATATGGACTGTGATTATCTTGTGCATTGTTTCTGTGAATATCTTTTGTATTGTTGTCGACTTAAGTCTAGTGAAACTAACCGGGAAACATTCAAAACTGCTGCCAACGAAGAAGTCGAAAAATGGTTTGTTAATTACCTATTAAGAAAATTTACATTGCTCGTTACTTCATACATACGGACATTGCAAGTTACATAAATAAAACCTTGTAAAAATATCGTAACAAGAATAAGTGAACCAGGCGAATACAGACTACTTAATAAGAATAGTCAAATAAAAAATAATTTAATAAGGACCATAAAATGCACGCTATGAATACTTTTGCAAGTTAGCTAAACATTCCAAAGCAGATTTGCAATTTTAATTTATTAAAAAGTTGGCGTACGTTGTATTTATATTCTTGAAATATAATACCTACTAACATTATCAATCTCCGCACATTTCACTCGTAATATTCGTAAAAGAAACCTTCGAGATCGGTATCATACTTGTAGAATCCGAATGCGCTTCGAAAGTGCTAAATCGCAACAATATATTTCAGTATCTCATCTGCATATTTTGTGAGGTACTGTTTTATTCAAATTAGGTTTTATTTGTCTTTCTTGCACGGCATTAGACAACAATGTTACGTTATGTTTAAGTAGTAAACGTGATAATTTGATAAACAGTGGTCATTTCATTACAATTGACCCACTGATTGTGTGTACTGATGTGACATATGTATATAGGGTGTGGACTGTAACACGAGCAAAAAAAAACTGTAGGCTGTTCTCAAACTGACCAACATTTGTTCAGCGACTATATAAAAATAATTTGTATTTTTTAACGTGATAATATTTAAATTTATTCAATATTAATATAAGTTTAATTACAATAAAATAACAATTAAAAATTAAAACTTAAAATTTATATATTGAGTTTTAGCACACTTTAAAGTTTATTTAAGTTCTACCATCCATAACGGTGTCATAACATTCGAAGATAATCGCCTCACTAGCCTAGACATAAAACGCCAGTTACGGAAAGAGAGACCTAAGCCCTCCTACGTGTACGCGTTCAACGCAGCTGGCCAACTTTGTCACGCGTGCAATAGAGTATTTAAGAGCAAGTTCGGCCTGGCCAGCCACATTAGGGCTCATGCTAGACAACGTCCATAATGTGTTTATTTAGGGTCGCCGTCATCGAAAACGATGAGGAGGACTATATAAAGTTTATTATGAGACGTAATGTATTTTGAATTTCTTCATTTTTAAAGCGTGACAAGCAACGTCAATAACATTGATGACAACGTAAAATAAAGATAATTATTTAATTTGTATGAAAAATAGGGAGTCGAAAGACTTATTTTTAAAAGTTATTGAATAAAAGTGTCATCGTTTGAGGATCCATGTTGCTCGTGTTTATTTGGACCTCTGTTTCACTTACGTTAAAGTTAAAACCATCATAATTATGTAGGTATTGGATTAATTAACTTGAGTCTCTATATTTTACGACTACAACTTTTCTAATGATGAGACATATGAGTAATAGGTACCTACCTAATTAAGTATTCTACAATTACTGTTCATTTTATTAATAAATGAATTTAACTGTCGACTACTAATATCCAGCCACTAATGTAGCCAATAATAATGTTTACTTTGCACGAACTTGGCAGTATTATTGCATATGTATATTTCACTGTAAGCTCCAAAAATGTAATAAATTATTATAACTTTCCTTTGCATTATTTTTCTTGTAGTCTATTAGGCATACTTATCTACCGTTCATTGCCCATTCTCATCTAAGCAAAGAGATCCTTAATTTGTGTATAAATATGTACATATTTACATATGCCTAGATATTGATTGATGCGTTTAAATCTATGGATACGAGTATAAAAAAACTATCGTTTAACTATAATTATTCTTAAGTAACAGAGAATTACCATTAATTCCATTCGCCCATCATTACACAATGGTATACCATGCCGCAATGTATGGTGGTCAACAAAGCAGGGGTCAGCAGCATGGCGACCTTTTGCATAACAAAGGTATGCGGAAGTCAATGGTTGTCACCATAGGTAGCTTATAATGGCTCTAATTGACAGGTTGAGTGTTGTGAGGAATGGTAAAATTTGAATAAATATTTTTTTTTCTTCCTAGCGTTGTCCTGGCATATTGCCACGGCTCAAGGGAGCCTGGGGTCCGCTTTGACAAGTAATCCCAAGATTTGGCGTAGGCACTAGTTTTTACGAAAGTGACTGCCGTCTTACCTTCCAACCTAGAGGGTAAAACTAAGCCTTGTTGGGATTAGTCCGGTTTCCTCACGATGTTTTCCTTCACCGAAAAGCGACTGGTAGTTATCAAATGATATTTCGTACATAAGTTCCGAAAAACTCATTGGTACGAGCCGGGGTTTGAACCGCTTAACAGTATCATTATTTGTGTATAATTATCATCAAAATTAAAGCAACATTATTTATTTATTAATATGAATTAATTTATTGTTTAACAATTCATTTATATCATAAAATTGCGCCTGCAGGAGCCTTTTTTAAGTCTGCTTTTAAAGACATGATTGAATATTATAGGCTGGTAAGGAATTGTATCATTATAAGTATATAGTTACTATAATTATTTATTAAAATAAACAACAGTCAACATTCCAACCATTAATTTTAACTGTGAATCTTAAACGGACTCCATATTATTCGACACACGGCCGCCGGAACAAGTTTAACAACAATTGACATGTTTTTACACGGTTCCGTTTTTAGGGTTCCGTACCGTCCGTTCCGTTGACGATCTTAACTCTAATAATAAGCTTAAGCAAGTCCGTTAATATGTAGACGGTTGAATTTTAATGTATGCATTTCTAATAAGTACTTAGGTACAATGAAAGTAATGTTTGGATAGAATTAACAAAATATATTGTTACTATGTACAGTCAGCAGCAAAGATAACTGAATGCATAGAAATTTGGTCACAGGGTTATTTAGGGTTAGGGGTATTTGCAGTGGACTGTACTTACAAATATTTTTTAAGAAAAAAACCGACTTCAATGAGGGAGACCGGTAAAAGAACGATTATTGTTGATTTTGGATTTCATACAATGAAATTAAAAAGACAGCGTCAACGAATAATTATGTAGAAAAGTGCCTTTCACATTTGAAGAATTCCCTCGATTCCTCATGGATCCCATCATCTGAACTGAGTTTTGACAAAAACGGGACCAATCTGTTTATATATAAATTCAAACATAAAAATAATTTTCAAAATCGGTAAAAAAAAACATACAACCGAATTGATCACCTCCTCCTTTTGAAATCTTGAAGACGATTAAAAAAGGGGACTTGCAACTATATGTTAACTGTCAAAAAGTTGACGATAAGATATTGAGCAGAATTTATTTGTTTAATTAATTTTAAATTATATCATATTATTTATATTTCAGTGTATGTGTATAATAAATAAATGATAAGAAACGTTACTGTATTGTTTATATTTGAATTTCTATATATATTAAATATAGATGCCTACAACTCGGTATGTTTTACCTGACAAAAGATACTACAATAATGAAAATAAAAAAATAATAAAAGAATATCGAGCATGAGTCGGACTTAAGAAAAATATTAATATAATTTAATTATACAGTGAAGATATAGTGAGGTATAGTGGAATAGCTCCACTATAAGTACATAATTAAGTCACGGAACCCTCAGTGCACGAGTCAGAATCGTAAGTAAACGTTAATGCGCTCAGTGTGTCGGTATATCAGGGTCTAGGGGTAATTATAATTACTGCTTCGAGGTTTTATGTTTACGGCATGGAACCCTCGGAGCGCGAGTAAGACTCGCACTTAGCCTATTTTTCTGTTCACCCATAATAAATCGTACGTAAATTTCAATGCCCTCAGTGTGTCAGCTTCACTGTGATATGATATGTCAGGGTCTAGGGGTTATTATGCTTTGAGGCCTGATGTTTGTGGTACGGAACCCTCAGAGCGCGAGCCAGACTCACACTTGGCCTGTTTTTTGTTAACCTATAATAAATCTTACGAAAATGTTAATGCGCCCTGTGTGTCGGCTTCACTGATGATATGATATGTCAGGGTCTAGGGATAATTATAATTACTGCTTCGAGGCCTGATATTTTGGTTTGACCTCTGCCCCACAGTGTAATAATGATTCGGTATGTTAACTTGAAATAAAACGCTGTTAAATACAATTTATTGTTGTTCGGTGTAACATAAATAAATCAAGTAAAGCAGAGCAGCGCTATTTAGTGTAGCGGACATAAAAATGAGATGTCTGAGTTTAGTTCGTAATAGGTAAGACCGGACTATTTTCCAGCGAGTTGGAAGGGCGAGCGGGCGAGCAGCGTGTCACAAAAAAACATTAAGTACTTATTTCTCACTAACGTTGACCTTCGACCGTTTAATGTAAATGATAAGGATGAAAACAATCTTTTATTATTAATTCACTTAATGCCCCTTAACAAAATAGTTTAGGAGTAATCTACACTCACTATATAAATCATAATCATAATCATAAATCATTTATTTCGCGGTAAAACTTAATTTACATACAGAAGTTAATATAGTACAAAAAAAAAGATTAAAACACATTGAAATAGTTTACCACGAAATGGGCTCGCCTCAGCATAATGCTGACCTGGGTCAGCGCTGATCTTCTGGCGAGACCATTTGTGGGCCACGACAATATAAGTAGAATTTAATTTTTTTCGAGACACCAAACCGATAAACCTTCTTGGACTAAGATCAAACTAATTGCTAATTCGAACTCTAAAGCAAGGAGAATAAGTTGCATACGTTGAACAAATCCGACCTTTTCCATTAAATTTCAACTTTTTCACTTTTTATTTTTAATTTCGTAACACACGACTGAGCGGTTACTACAAAATAGCAAGAGCGGCGGAATGAAATAGCGTCACATACTGCTAGTGATGTAAAATAACCGCTATTTTGGTGGCAATTGTGATCATACGATCTTACTCTCCATCCGATTTTATCCGGGTATATCTTGATAAGAGAACCTGTGTTTGGGAAGGAACTTTTTTGTAAACATTTGTAATGCTTACATTGTTGAAAATAAACACATTTGTGAATAAAGCGAATAAAAGTAGCGAATAAATGTATGACTTAAAAATTGAGACCCAGAGTTAGTCATAAAAACAAGCGTTATATAAAGTCTCAGTAGGAATAATATTAAGACTGTGCACGCGTTAATCGATCATCCAGTAGGCCTCCAACGTATCAAGCAGAGGGTCAGTTACTTTAATTATGAGATCAGAAGAAAATTAATTAATGAAGATTGGTTCACAAAGCCAAAGAGATATCAGTAAGCATAGAGTGCTTACTCCATACATCAGTTTCTTACTAAAACTCTATTTTCAACTCCTTCTGCTTGTAATATTAGTTGTAAATTGTTGAGCAATACACTTTTCGTCAGTCGCGACACCCGAGACATCTAGTGTCAAGTAGCGGTACCTACTGAAAAAAACTTGACGCTAGATGTCGACTACAAAAATAATAAGCGTTTTGGTAAGAAGACTAATGTATGTAGTGAGCACTCTGTGCTTATTTCACTATGACAAAGCACAAATAGGTTTTTTATGTAATAGGTAGTAAACGAGCAGACGTGCCGCCTAATGGGAAGCAGTCATCGCCGCCCATGGACTTAATCAAAATTCAAAATTCAAAAATTTATCCTGCAAGTAGGCCTCAAGGGCTCTTTTACAAGTCAATACAACATTTATAGTAACATCATATAGTGACATGAAAAATACATAACAACATTTATAAATACAACAGCCAATAAATGGGTAAACATTACATTATAATAATCTTAAAATAAATAAATAATACAATACAATAGAGATGTATAGTCTCTATGGTTAATTCAGCATCGGAGGAGCCACCTATGCGTTTCCAACCTCTGAGAACCCTAAATACCTGTTTCTTGAAGAATGTCATAGCGCAAGGGAAACACCTTAAAAGGTAGCTCATCATTAATAAGAGTTCTTAAAATCTTGCCCAAACGTATTTGGGTGAATCAGCTTTTTCTTGTCTTTTGCAAGAATTGTCCTTAATCATTATTAGTTAAAGGTTTGTAAGTTTTAACATTATCAAAATAAAACAAGATCATTAATTTATATGCCAGATCCAGCAGAAATAAAAATACGTCAAATTTTAATTAAAAACGTTGGGTAACCCAGTGGAATAACCCTTATTTTCATACAAAAGTGGGGGACAGCTTGGTCTCCTGCTATTAAACAAGTTATAAAATATCAAATCATGATAAAAAATATTGCATTACGTAGTTCATTAATCTGTTTTTATAAATTCAGAAATAATAATTCCATAAAGTTCGAATGTTTTATTTTTATCACTTTAAGACAAAGTAGCTCAAATTGTGCTGACAAAAAAAAGTTGATTCAGCCATTTACATAGTCTGAGAACTGACAATCTTTTGACTGTGCGTAAAGCGATCATTCAGTCTGTGGCCAACGTATTAAATTAAACAGAGGGTCAGTTACTCCGCACTTTAATTATGAGATCAGAAGAGTATTGATTAATCGTCAGTGGTTCACGGGTTAAAATTTAGATCGTGATTGGGCGAGGATCACGAGTGCAGTAAAACTGTAACGTGGCATTGATAATATAGTGTGGCAACCTAATTGTTAGTAGAAAGAGGGGGTAAATTAAAAAATATATATATTAAATTTTCTTTCTGCTGTTAGTATGTATGTTAACATTATGTACTCAATAATATATAAATACTTAAATACGTAGAAAACATCCATGAGTCAGGAACAACCTGTGCTCATCACAATACATGCCCTTACCGGAATTCGAACACTTATAATATAGATAGGTTCAGATTAATTTAAACTACTTAATTTTTTTTATACTACGTCGGTGGCAAAAAAGCATACGGCCCGCCTGATGGTAAGCAGTCTCCGGAGCCTATAGTAGTCTTATTTTGTTAACGTGAATACATAAATTATTCAACAACATCGATTTTTAGATCGTGTGTGTTGGAGGGTGACATGAATCCATCTCGTGACATGAATCGAAATAGAAAACAATTCACGCTTCTAAGCAAGTGCTCCTTCCTTCGTCTACACTAAACGCTGGCCCTATTTAGCATACTACAGGGTCTGCCAATGTAAAAATGGAAACATGCTTCACGCCAATTAATAGGCGGCTTCTGTGCTGCCGTCTACAGTTCACGCCGCACGTTCCCTATTATAAATAATTAAAGAAATATTTATTATTTAGAAGTCTGTGGTAGAACTGAATAATTAAAATCTTTGATGTCGAGTTGGAAATGTGTTAATGACTTCAATTATATACTCGAATTACTGTATACTGACTAAAGGATATAAATAGTTGTGTGGTTTTACGGTAGATTATTACGAGAATTTTCAAAATGCCGGAGCCATGGTTCGCGAGGTCTACAGTTGACAGTTGTAAAATGTATAAAAATGGATCGCAATTTTTTGTGCGTCCTCAGGACATTTAAAAAGCTAGTTAAAAGGGTCGCGGCGTCGCATTTGTCTCGCTAATGGCAAGCTCTCCCTCTCCCTAATAGTGATTACTCGTACCAGAGGTGTGCGCGAAGAATATTCGCAGTAAAATTCCCCGACCGAGGGAAAATTTAAACGCTTCATTGGCAAACTACCGCCATGCTCAAATGGGATACGTCTGCCATATGCCGATGACCTATGGGCCAAAACCCAATCCACAGATTGTAAGGCGTCACGGTGGGCTCATAATAATATATGCGGCACACTAGGTTAAGTGTTTTTACAATGTGTTTATATGTGTTTTGTATAGTATTTTTTAATGTATTTTTATATTTTACTTTTATATCCATATTGTAAAAAACATAACCCTCAGAAGAAAGAGAAATAAAGGAATATTATTATTGCATCTCTTTGGATTTCACGGGCCTATAAATCCCGGTCTTTTGATAGGCTTGCGTGGGAATATAGATCCAACACGTAGATGCCCCTTGGTGAGCTTTAATGTCATGTAGAACGCCTGCTGGAACCCCTTCACAGGCGCAACAATAGACACCCATGAACCGGTCGCAGCAGGTATTGGGACTATTGTAGTAAAAGTGAACAGTATAACGGTCTATGGATTGAAGTTTGGGAGGGTAATGAGACTGGGTTATTGCAAAGACGTCCGGACGCCTGCCATGACAATGTTTTCACTAGTTATCGAGGCAGGCGGTGACTCGCCGCCCACTAGATGGGCCCCTGAAAATGCCGTCGTGAAGACGACCAGGAGCAGCACCGGTGTGAGCGGCTCAGGGGTGTCGAGAGGTGTACGCCGCTTTCTACCCAGTGGCTGATAACAACCACTGTGCCAACTCGCGCCTTATGCAAGTTTCGACTTCCACCCCTGGAGCATTTAGCTCTAACGACTCCTCTCTGGACGGATTATTATATATACCCCTTACATTTCATGAAAGTCTCAAAAGTGTCCTAGGTACTGCAGCGCTTCTGGTATGTTTGCGGACTCACATATAGATAGTTTCCAGGCTATATTGCGGAAACGGACAGCTTCCATTATGCGCCGTGTACGGGAGAGCCCCAACAGCATCCTGAGTCTGGTGGCAAACAGGCTAGATTGCCCGATTGCTAGACACTGGTACAGTCTCCATATTTCTATATTTTAATTTTAATTGCATTTATTTAAGCTTGACATTTTAATTTATTTTTGACTGCGCATAACCTTGTCTATAAATATATATATTTTTCTATCCATCCATTTTTATTTATTTTAATTTAATAAATGAAATGCTTAATCATGTAAATTTTAATGTCTTGTTTTTAAATCGATTTTAATTTTCGTTTTTATTTTAATTCTTTTTATAAATGTTATATGTATATGGATCAATGTTTTCTGCAATAAATGAGTTTATTATAAAAGGGGTTCTACGTGTTGGCTTCGGCTTCGCGCACGCCTCCCAAAGGTCCGGAACTGGTAATCAGTGGGCCCCTTTAGAGTCAGATATGTGTGCATTCTTACGGTCCGATTCGAACTTTAAGATACATAAAAAAAATCCTAATCATATTTATCTTTCCTTTTTGACATACATATATGTTTAGCTTTTTGATAATACAACGTGAATGATCTGGGAACGAAATTGGGAACAGGAATATTCTAGGGAACAGGAATATTACCCGGCACATAACTACTGAAAGCTACTTAACGCTGACTAATGATGAATACTTAATTTTCAGACTTACCTACAGCAGAAGAAAATGTTCACTATGAGCAATATTTATCAATTCATTGGGATAAGTTCGAACGTGGGGTAATTTTGAAAACGGCTTGTGTCTACTAACCCAATAAATAGCAATGTATTCTTTAGCAATGTACACGCTTATCGTAGTAAGTAGAGATCGTGTCATTTACGAAGACGCGTGCATTGACTCGTATTGTCGTGTTAATTATGTTGCTACAATAAAAAGTGCTACTATTTTCAAAACAATCCCGCTTTCGGAATGGCATATTATTAGCCGGGCAACTAAATTATTAAACGGGAACTTTCATTGGCCATATAATAATATAGTTTGGCTGTGTAGTAATATTATGGCGCTAAAAAAATTATATTAGCCCCAAAAATAAGCATCATATTACTAAAAAACCGGCATAAAATTCAAGCCACCAAAAAAAAAACTAAGAAACTGGAAATGATAGTCTGGCGTCTACAATAATAAATTGGCATCTAATATTGTAAAGCGTATGATTTTTAATGTTTGTGGACATATAGTTGATAACATGTAGAGGCATAACTATGGTTAATATGCGCAAATGTTATAAAAATATTTTCTATAATGTTAATATCCATAGAGGAAAATGGAGACTACGTTTGTATGGAGAAGCGGCCGTCCCCTTTCCTCTTAAGTTTTCTACCCAACGTTCAACGTTTATACGAACACAATGACTTTTTTAGACTTTTTTTGTATATTAAAATAACAGCTTAAGTAATGAATGTCGATATACATTTTTTTTATTTCTCATGCTCTGAAAATGGGTCGTTGTTGTTCTAAAAAGTGTGCAGAAAATAATACGTTTCTGCTCTAGAGCACTGAACTTTCTAATAAGTACGTTTTTTTTACGGCAAGTAATTAAAATAGTAGTTTCCATAAATAACGATATTTTTACCTTAATTGTTATTTGAAAGAACCCTCAAGAAATACAACTAAAGTTTATACTTAGCCGTGTTTTTTTAAATGCATGTGTATTTTTCTTTCCTCGTATTCGAAATGAAAAGTAAAGTGTTTAACTCGGGTGAAACGCACCATTTCTGAAAGGTGCCTTTCATCTCTTGGTTAAAAATCTACTATAAATGTGCATTTATCTTAATTTGCTATCTGAATATTATAAAAGAACTTCAGTTTTAAATTAATAGATAGTTTTTTTAATGTGCTAAACAATTAGTCTCCCATAAGAATTCAGTTGCCAAATAAATAATTGGTACTTGCCTTAAAATAAACAAAAGCTGTAACGGCATTAAAATAATACTCATATTGAAATATTTTAAACCTCTGCTTTTGTTGCCAAACTATTAATTTTAGTACCTATTTCTATTTTTTTTAGTTACCGCAAATTTATTTTTTGTTGACTGGTTAAATACGTGCCTTTCGGAATTAGCCCAGTGCACCTCCGAAACAAAAGGAAGATAAACACGTGTGAGAAAATATTCTGTTCATAAACTCATTACCTGTGGACTTTAGACATTGGGTACCTTTTACACCTCCAAATTTAATGTATTATTAACCATAGAGACATAACACAACACACAACCATACATCTCTTTTATATTGTAGTATATTTTTAAAATTATTATAATGTAGGTAATGTTAATGTTATGTATTGGCTGTTGTATTTTTTTTGTATTGTATTTTTCATGTCTCTATATGATGTTGTATTGACTTGAAAAACTTGTAGAATGAATTTTTGTTTTTATTGTTGAGTTTTTGACTATAAAATAAATAGGTTTCTCGTAAAAACAAGTCAATGAAGATTTAAAAGTTGTCTCAAAAAATATAAAAGTCAAGCTGTATTCTTTTGTACGACCGGTCTGGCCTAGTGGGTAGTGACCCTGCCTACGAAGCCGATGGTTCCGGGTTCAAATCTTGGTAAGGGCATTTATTCGTGTGATGAACATGGATGTTTGTTCCTGAGTCATGGGTGTTTTATACGTATTTAAGTATTTACTTATAAATATTTATGTATTATATATATCGTTGTCTAAGTACCCTCAACACAAGCCTTATTGATTTTACTGTGGGACTTAGTCAATTTGTGTAATACAATATGTGCTATAATATTTATTTATTTATTTTTTAATTCGATATACTTCTTTGAACTGTATAGCGGTCCGATCTACAGAGGTCGTCGTGGCAAAATCTATTAAAGAGCACTGTGTACTCCCAGGTCGTCCTCAATCCAACGTTGGATTCTTTTGAAGACACTAACGAGTCTCTTTCAGCTTTCAGGCGACGACGCGGAGAAAAGCGTCCACAGCTTGCCGAGTTTGCCGGTAGTTACTAAATTTATTTTACTTTTTTAATAGTTTTTTACTGAAAAACTACATTGTGTCTACTTTTGTATAATTCTCGAAAACATTGAACAAATAAACAATTATATACATAATCATACAAATTTATGTCTTTCCCATAAAATTGTATGATTATAGAATAATGGTGTTCTGGACCTTTGAGAGGCGTGCGGAGCCGAAGCCAACACGTAGAGCCCTTTTGAAATTTAAATGAGATGTAAGGGTATACACCGGGTGGATACAGCCCTTGCCCGTGTCATGGGACGCACGCAGAGACAGCACCCGACAAGAGTAATCTAAAGTATCTAAGTAGATGTAATCTAAAATTAACTTGGTTATTGGGTTAAATCGATGGATTTGAACTCGCGATCTCCAATTGATCAATATTACCCAATATTACTACAGTGACCTGACCTGACCTGAGTAACCTTTCTAAACCTAGACACAAATGTGACGTCCCACGGGTAAAGGTTATGGCGGTCGGCGCTTACGCTGTTATTAGCGAGGCACCAATACTAATGTTGTGCTACGTGTTACGCGACATAAGCGCCAACGGTCATAATGTATCTTTTCTCATGGAACGTCACAAATACGCTATACCTTCAATAACTATATAGTCGTATCACTTCATAAACTGTGTCCCCAAAAAGGTCCGACAATAATCCTGTACATGGCTATACTATCTACCGAATACGGTAGCCACGTTCATCAATAACTTCCACCATAGTTGGTAATCACACGTCGCTCTGATGTGCGAGCGGGATGTCGCTATAATACGCACATAGCGTTGTCTCGCTCAAACATTGGAGCGACGTGCAAATCGCATCCAGTGTAGTAATCGCCATAAGGTCGATAATCGCGTTTCCACTCTCGCTTGCTACTAACAATTCTACAGGCGTCGTAAGATACCGAACATGCGATTTTGATCCGTCGAGTTGTGATGTATGAGCGTTGGGATTTGGGACAGGGTAGAATTGGATTTGGATTTAGACGACTTTGTAAAGGGTTAGAGGTCAGACAATAAAGTAAAATATGAGGAACATGATGTAAGACACAATTTTTAGTATATTTGTAAGTAAGAATTATTATTTTTACAAGCTTTTATTGGGTTTTACCTGTGCCTCGGGGCCACCGCTGTGGGTCTGAAATTAAATCTTGTTCGTTAAGTTTGACCCGTTTCCCGATTTCAACTGATCTTGAAAGTTTGTTAAGAGACCGACCAGGAGTTCAGTCACAAAAAAAAAACAGGAATTTCAGTACAAACCGCACCTGATAATATATATACTATGAAATTCAATGACAGCTTGAAACTGACAGCTTATTTGATAGGAAAAAAGTTGCCATATTAATGATTAAAAATTAGCTTTTTTTTTTCTCTTTATTTAAGAGCTTGTCACCGAGGTGAACATGTCGCTCCATAAAAAAACAACAATACAATATTCTTATACAATTAACTAATTCTATTAACAATAGCCTTTCGTACAAGCTGTAGTAGCGCCATGGCAGAGTCTGACAGAGGAGCAGCCAAAACGCTATTGCAGCCCCCGACATCAAACATAGTATTATGGCTTGAAAAAGCCAGTTGTATCCTAGCGGCTTCATTCCGGACACATTCCATTATAACATGGTACACGTCTTCTAATACGTCACATTCATCACAATTAGGAGAATAAACTTTCTTCATTAAATAACCGAACTGATTCAATGGGAAAAAAATTGCTTGTGATACGACTCGCGGGTCAAACTCTACATATACTCTACATACTTATGTAAGTTGGGTGACAATGCAAAATTATAGTACCATTGATGATCCGATGATGGAATTAGGTGGCCATAGGAACTCTGTGATAAAACAATCATCATGATTGATTGATTGAAGATTGGAGTAGTTAGAATTAACTTTTTTTTCAAAAACATATTAAATTGAAGGTAAATGTAAAGCCACACTTGTATTATACCGACAAGTGGGATAGCTCGGGACAGGTGGGATAACTTGAGACTATGTTTTTTGACTATGAATAGCTACCTAGTTGAAAATTGACCCTAAGACTGGTAAATCCTTATTCAATGATTGTAAGTCCAATTAGAACGTACACTAATATCAGAATGTCATGTAAAATTTAGTTTTAGTGCATCTCGCTCGCCCAAAGTACAAGTACGATCGAAATGCACAATAACTGAATGACATCGTTTTGATGTCATCATGAATGTCAGTGTACGGTCGAATTGACTTGACTAAAAAGTACACTGCTTTCAGCCACGTTTTTTGGAGTAAATCATTTTGTATGGGAGGTACCTAAAAATGTTTTTTACGGTACATATTGTGCTACTTTCCCGCATGGGTGCGGGAATGAGCACTTTCCGTGGATATGTCTAAACTTTAAAGAGCCATATGTACTGTAAAACGTTGTACGATATACGTACTAATAGGTAATTCGCATTTCGTGTCGATTTAAAACTTAAACTCCCTTCGGTCGTGTTTTAATTTATCAGCACTTGTTGCAAATTTCCTATTTTCTGCACTTGATTATTATTCATGCCTAATCGCACCTTGCTAGCACTCACGATCACAATGCAAAGCCGCGGACGGACGGACAGACGAACATGGCGAAACTATAAGGGTTCCTAGGTGACTACGAAACCCCAAAAATGACGTATTCTAACGGAATTCATTGTATAAATCTGGTCTAGAATGAAAACCCGCCTTTACCACAGAGTTAAATCCTAATTCACACCAAAAGCGCTCCGGCAAAACATACCCTAAAATCTTAGGCTCGCAAGCAAAATACATGTTTATCTACAGAAACTTTAAGTCCAAATTCAAATTAGCAAATATAATTTTCAGTGACATTCAAGAAGGACTTAAGTAAAAAAATTGTGGCTTGAATTTGAATCGTATTACAACGACATACATTTGGATTTAGATTACCAGATTGTTATAAATGCAAAGTCGTTCCCAGACCTACGTAAAGGATTATACGTATTGTCCGTTTTCGTTTCTCGTCGATAAATCGGATATTTTCGGCTTCAACTCCTTCAATCTATTTGAAGGTTGAAAAGTTTTTCACATAGCAGCAATTACGGAAATAGGTACAGAATTGCAGACTTTAAACTTTGGTTTGGTCTAAACTCTGCTATGTATTTAAACCATTTTAAAACTGCACGCACTTTTGAACTTCCTTAGGTACTCGTTAAAATCCATACTAATATTATAAAAAGAGAGTTTGTCTGTCTATCTGTGACTTACCTCTTCACGCTTAAACCGCTGGACCGATTGTTGAAGTATGAAATAGAGATAGTTTGAGTCCCGGGGAAGGACATAGGATAGTTTTTAGCTCAGAAATTATCCTCTAAGGGAGTGAAAATGGGGATGAAAGGGGGTGAATAACCGCTGAATCGATTTAAATTAAAAGTGTGGAGATAGTATGAGTTGTGGGTAAGGATATATAATAGTTATTTTCCCCAAAATCAGTATCAAAAAAAAAACTCAAAATCGGTTCAGAAATGACGGAGTTATGGAGTAACAAACATTAAAAAAAAAAATACAACCGATTTGATAACCTCCTCTTTTGAAATCTTGAAGTCGGTTAAAAAAGGGGATTGAAGTTTGTAAAGGGAATAAAGTTTTTCTTAGAGCCTGTCCTCGCAAATATAGTTGAAGGGTCTGTCATCTTGAGACCGGAATCGGAAACATAAACTGTACATTGACACTTCACACCAAAGCAAGTGCTGCCCTCTACAGTTCACGTACGTTTTTTTTCTTGTGCATTGTAGGTTCTGCCATCTTGTGGACTACATTGGAAGCTTAAACTTGACATTTACATTTCGCATCAATAAACAGCTTCTGTGCTGCCCCCTACAGTTAATGCACGCTATATAGTCTAGCTTCCGAGTGTTTTTTTATGCCTTAAATTAAAACGTGTAAAAATTCAATATAAAAACTACAATTTAGCGTTAGTACCCTCTTAAACCTGGTTGCCCAACCTTGCTTGCTTGCTTGGTTGGTTGGTTGCCTGGTTGGTTGTTTGCCTGGTTGGTTGGTTGCCTGGTTGGTTGGTTGCTTGGTTGGTTGGTTGCCTGATTGGTTGTTTGCCTGGTTGGTTGATTGCCTGTTTGGTTGGTTGTAAGGTAGTTACATAAAGGATAAAATTGTTATTTTTGACCAAATGCTGAGGGTTGAATATGCTGGTCATACTGAACAACTTTTACTATAGGACAAACCTCGAATCGCTAAAAAAACATTGATTCAACTAAATCTATGAGACCGCAGATATTTTTTTCGCGATTTCGTGGTTGGTTCCACACTAAAAGTTGTCCAGTATGACCCACATATCGAATCCAATTTCACCCTGTATATCTCAACCGTCTTCAGTACCCCTAGTGTAAATAAATTCGATTTCCAAACGTGACGTACGCGTTTGCGTTTAGTCTCATTTTGTATTGGATTTCGAAAGAGCGCGCCAAGCGGGACGTTTTGGAAACTCAAAATCCTATACAAAATGAGACTTAACGCAAACGCGTTCGTCACGTTATAATGTCGAGCAAAGTTACACTAGGGGTACAGTACTTTTGAGTAATAAGTTTAGTAAAGCCTGTTTCGGTATCAACGCGATCTCGGGCCCATATTGCCCCGCGGTCGATGGCGCCGCGCACGCGCTTCTAACTTCCGCCGGAAATCGCTTCGTTCCATTTTTCAAATTTTCGTTACACTACATGCTTGCGAACGCCGAGCAAACCCTGTTAATTATACCAATGTCGCAATATATTGAAAATAAATATACGTACCCTAAATTTGATTTTAGTACATAACTTGACCTTAAGTAGCATGAAATCCTAATTACAAAACTTGTATCATGACCATTTAGAGTCAAACCAAGCTAAGTTGGCAGCGATTTTGATAGTCCAGCTTGTGCAAGTGTTAAGTAAACGTCATAATTTCACAGAAGTTTTTCGTTGAAAATAACACTTGCACTGTCTGGTATGATAAGATTTGGAATAAGTTTTAGTAAGTAGTAATAAACAAAAATATTCGGCGAAGTTGGGGATGGATGGCGAAGTTAGGGTCTAAAATAGCCTAGGAGATCGATTCTAATTTAAAAATTTGTTATGGTTTATATATAGTAATAAAAAAAATCGTTTATTAAAAGAAAGAAGATAAAATGAAATAACTAGCTCAGTTGTCCAACACTAGGCTAGGCTAGGCAAAAATTGCGATATCTGGAATAGGTTAGTTTTAGCGTCAAGTTTTCAGGTGACTTTTTTGCTTTTTTATGGAAATAGTCTCTGTTTTTTATGCACCGCAACAGTCCGGGGGTTATCCAGGGCTTGATTGTTCTATCCTTTCTACGAATTGTAACTACATTAGTGTGTTTTTTAATGATCGAAGAAAGAGTACCTACAAGTCGGTTTGCGGCAATATTGGCATCAGATGCCGATAACACAGATGTATAATCAGACGCATCGATTTCTTGACGAATGGCTTCGTAATTAATCCGGGTACAAGTTTCATTAGCTTTGGGGCCCTGCGCATTCGTATCAATACAGAGCATAACTGGCATGTGATCTGTAATATGGGATTTGATAACTATGGTGGTTGTTGGTACATTTGAACGAAGGAATACGTGATCAAGACAATTGTTATTTCTAGTAGGACACAAATGCGCGGGTAGAAGACCATGAAGAGCCATGAAAGTAAGGTACTCAGAAGAGCGGTTGTCAGTGCTAGTTGGTTTTATGTCAATGTTAAGATCACCAATAATGGCAACCTTATTGCAAGAGTTGAGATTAGATAAAACATCGTTTAAGCTATTAAAGAAAATTTCCAAGTTTCTAATGGAAGGAGATCGGTAAATAGTTACGATTGCGGTGTCCTCATTAATTTTGCATACGAGACAATTTGCATCGGCAAAATTAGGCTCAATGATTTTACACTTCAGTGAATCTTTTGTATATATTACTATTCCATCATTTTGATTGACGTTATTTTTGGAGTGGAAAGACGAGTACCCACTAATGAATGGAACAACTGTATACTTGTTAAGCCAGCATTCTGAGAGTACGATTAAATCATATTGAACTTTTAGTATTTTTAGTAGTACTTGAAATTCGTCAAAATTCTTGTTAATGCTGCGTATATTCATGTGTATTATATTTAAGTGATTTCTAGAATGGTCAATATAGTTATAACAATCATCTGGGTTAGATATGTAATTGCTAGAAACATCAAAAGAATCAATTTCAGAAGCAGTGAAGTTTATATCAGTTATATTCTGTGTAAAGTTGAATTTATTTACGTATATTTCAAGAATTACATGCAAACATAATTATACTTAAAGTTAACTTAAGACTATACTATCTTATTTAAGCTGTCCATATTTCGTATATATATGTAATCCGAGTTGTCAGTTTTTCTAGCATAGACCCTGCCATCGCGCACCCACACATACTTGTAACCGTGTTCCTTGGCCTTTTTTCTGGTCGCGGCGTGGAGAGTTTTGTTAGCGGGAGACAAATGCTCAACGAGGTAGACAGGAGTCTTCGCGCCGGGTAGCCCAAGATGCTCACTCTTTAACTTGTCATGTGGGTTTGCTTTGTTGTATGTTATGGTGGCAGCTAAAAGCTCATTACGCACTCTTGGAGAAGCCAGTTGCACCACAATAGACCGGGGTCGTGTACTGTCGGTGTTCAGTTTCGCTATGCGTGTACAGTTCAATATATTAGTCTCGTTCAACGTAGATCCAACCGTAGATGCCATGCTGCTTACAATAGAAATAAGATTTTCCTGCTTGTTTTCCGGCACACACTGTAGTTCCAAGTTGGAGGCCCGCACTTGCTGTTCAAAGTTGTTGATACGCTGGTTAAGTTCCACAATTTCGGTTTTCATTTTTGTGTTGTCTGCCTACAGATCAGTCATTGCCTTCTTAGCCGCTGCTTGTTCAGTTTCAATGTCCTCAAATCTGGAGTTCATAAAATCCATTGAATTTTTTATTTCTTGCACCGATTGTTTTAGTGGTTTCAGTTGTTCACTTACTACGCACATCATACTCTGCTTTAATTCCTTGATCATTGTGCTAAATTGCAATTGTATAACTTGTTCCACTATTGTGCGTATCTCCTGCGAGCTTGCGGCCGCCTCGGTCTCAGGCGAGGCAAGAGCGGGCCGCTTGTTTACCCTGGTCGCGGATGTGGTTCGAATAGGAGTGGAGTCTTGTTTGGCCTGCTTGTTGATATTTGTCGTGCAAGCGGGACACTTCCAGTTATACGGGAGGTTCGAGGTGTTTTTCAAACCTGTGGCTGCCAGACATCCCAAATGGTACGTTAGTCCACAACTGCTACAATCATGATGGTCATCGTCAAGGTTTTTGTTTGTGCAACACCCTAAAGTCTGGCTTGTCGGTGACATGATTATGATTAAGTAATCACTAAACTTCACTCGGGCGAAAAACAGCTAATGATTTGCGCTAAGATATGTAGTTGGATAAAAATGAACCGTAAACTACACGAATATAACGTTTGTTCCAGCACGCACACAAAGTTCGCTTAATGCCTGTGTTTGTTATCAGCTCACAACGAAGGTGGGCACAGAAGATCGTAAACGCCAACAGTTACAGAGCACTTAAAACGTTTTATTGCGAGCACGGTGGCTTGTAGCTAACCGATTGAATTCTCTTTATTTTTGTCAATTTTCGTTTATTTCAGAGTCTATTCTTAACACTTATTATATTGTCAACTGTTGATAGTCTTATGCAACATGATTGCCCAAAATTTAACTCAAAATTACAAATTTTAACACGATATATTAATTATTTTTGGCCAGAACATGTTTATCACGCGGCGGTAGCGGGTAGGAATCGATATATCAAAAAATCAAAAAATCAAAATAGTTTATTAATACAGTGAAACTTATAATTAAAACAAGGTTAAGTAAACTTATTCCAGTTAAACACTGCTAAATGTTGTTTCAGGTTATAGAAATTGCCCGTGACACCTGCACTAGGCTAGGCCTGTCTCGCAGGATGGCACTTTTCCTAGTTTGCCAGTTTTTATTGATTATAGGCGCTAAAGAATTCACTATCAGCTAAAAATAACAAATTGCATGCTACATTACAGTTAACTACAAAATTATACGACAATTTTTGTCTTGTATTTTTAACAATAAAAAATAAAATAAAAAATTTGTGCTAATCAATTACAAAGAACCAAGGCAAGGAATTTGGAGGAATTATGAGTACGTATTTGAGGAAGAGTACGTGTAATATGTTATGTGTGTGTGTGTGTGTGAGTGTGTGTGTGTCTATTAGTATGGTAATATTTTTTCTGTTTCAACATAATTTAGAGTGCTTAACCATATTTTGACTTTATATTGAGCCTCTCTTACCGAGCAGGTTTTAATGTCGCAATTTTTGTTGACTATCTTGTATACTGCTAAATGATTGTGTATACCAAATCTTTTAGCAAAGTGTGACTTAAGTGCAGGTAAGGGAAAGACAAAGTTGCGTTTTTTCAGTAATTGTTCATAATTAGGCATATTAAGTATATGTTTGTGTGCTATGATAGAACTACGTAATAAGAAAAGTTGGCGTACAGTGAGGACCTCACTTTCTGTATACAAGCATTGAGTTGAGAATCTTCTCGGTTTTGAAAAAATAACCTTTAGTAACGATCGTTGGGCTCTCTCTAGAAGAATTAGATAAGTGCTTGCTGCACTACCCCACACTGAGATGCAATACGTAATTACGGACTGAGCTAGAACAATATAAGTCGATTTAAGCAGTGGCTTATCCATGACATCTCGAAGATTTTTAAAGGTATATATCAATTTCCTGACACGATTCGCTGTGGTTTGTATGTGCTCTGTAAAGTTGAGTTTCTCGTCTAGGATAATACCTAAATATTTTATAGACGAAGCTCTTTCTATAGATTTACAATTACATGGCGTCTGGTTAACAGTGCACGAGTGTTCTTTTAAGACTCTTAGAGATTGCGGAGCGGAAGCAGCTGTTTTGTGGAAACATAAATATTTAGTTTTGTCTGCATTCAGGGTCAGTAAATTGTTTTGAAGCCATTTTGTCACCGAAGCTAGACCGCTTTCTGCAGAGGTGATTACTTCATCCCACGAAGCACCGTGAAATAGGATTGCCGTGTCGTCTGCGTAGCATACAATGTCTGCATTGATCAAGTCTAAGAAAGTCAGATCGTTAATGTAGATCAGGAACAAAGTTGGTCCAAGTATACTGCCTTGTGGCACACCAAAAGTTATTTGTCTAAGATTACTGACTTGTTCATTAACCCTGACACATTGTATGTTGACACAGGACCTAACTCTCACAATATATGAGAGTTAGGTCCTGGCATATTGTTGACAACCGGTGTTTTTTGCGTAGCTCTTCTAGTTGTTATAATTGTCTCGATAAGTTTAATTGCCTGTGAAAAGAAAAGTACAGTCAGAGATAAAAGCTAGTACCAAAAATGTTTTTTTTTGACAAAAAACTTACTTATTAGCTCACTTATGCGAATAACGATGTGGCCTTTGAAAATTATCTAGAATTGTGAAAAAAGAAAAAAATCAGACTGATCTTTCTTATTTCGATGTCGGTTTAAATAAGGACCTTTTCAAGAGTACGTCGGTCTATTTTTTTGTTTGATGAAGAGAGAATTAGCATTTTTCCAAGAAAACTGCTTAATTCCGGACACGTTCTTGCTCAGGTTCCATGCCATTACACTTTTCAAGTCTTTTTCCTGTTCCTTTTCGTTCGGGATCACTTTTTGACTTTAATTAACTTTACAAATATTAAATGACTCTTGAGGAAACCAAGGTTTAACTATTAATTAATTGTCCAAATTAAATTTTAATACATCTTTTATTTAATATAAACCTGTAGGTACTGTTAAAAACTCTTATGTAATAAAGAACTTAGTTCATAACTCGTACCTACGACGCAAGGGTCCCGGACTCCCGTGATTTTCGCCTTAAAAAAGATTATTCATTATTAAATTAATTAATCAAATTAAATAAGCCTTTAATCCACATATGAATCACTTGTAAACATAATTATTAAATAAATAAATATTAATATTATAAGGACAATCTTACACAAATAGATCTAGTACCGCAGAAGCCTTATTGTGCTTTAAGGCTTCTATTGTAAATACTTGACGACGATATAGATAATACATAGATATATATAAATACCCATATACTTACAAACAAAAAATGCATAACTCAGGCATAAATACTTATCTTTTCGTTTGCTTATTAAAGCCAAATGAGAATATTTTGAAAATAATATGTTTCGCTATATTTAATTTATTTACAGTTTTAAAAGACGTATAAGTAAGAAAATTATTCCATTTCTTTTTATTGTTAATTTATTTTAGGGCCACATTTATATACTTATCTAACCCCACTTAGCTGGCTACCTCACGTTCCCATTAATCTCACTTTCGTTGGATATTAGACGTTTTCCTCTTATATTACACCTTGGAAGGAATTAGATGCCTGATTAGCCGCTGACCCAGATCCGAATAAATCTGCCGACTCAAAACGGAGCCCCTTCTAGTTGGTATCTGTGGGTTTCGGGCAATCGAAGGCAAGTATAATGTGGAGGGAAAATGGGGGTTGTTTTATTACATGTAGTAAAGCGATTTAAAAGATTTTGCTTCGGACGCGGTGGGGTTTATAACTTTATATGTGTTTTAATTAAAACGCCGCTGCTTGCGATTTCGTTCGCGTACATTCAATGGACCCACTTTTTTATTATTTAGGAGCCAAAGGAGCAGATGGCTCCCTGGATGGTAAGCGATCACCGTTGCCCATGGACACTTGCAACACTAGAATGATTGCAAGTGCATCGCCGGCATTTGAGATGGGAGTACGATCTTTTCTTGAAGGTTCGAAGGCCGGGAATACTGCGGGCGACAGTTCATTCCACAGTTTAGTTGTGCGAGGCAGGATGTTTCTGGATAAACGCAGTTGATGACTGCCAACTATCTAAGTTTTTTTTTTTTTTATACTACGTCGGTGGCAAACAAGCATACGGCCCGCCTAATGGTAAGTGGTGGTGTTGTCGCTTCAGAATTCAATTTACAATAATCGTTTCAGTGGAGCTCTACGACAACATTTTGAAGAATATGTTTCTAATTTGAGGGTCCCACCATCAAGGTTTAGTGATTTTGGTTGTGAGTTATCTGTCATTATAATATATATAAATAAATATTATAGGACATTATTACACAGATTTACTACAATATTTACGTAATTTATAAAAAACTTAAATATATAGAAAATACCCATGGCTCAGGAACAAATATCCGTGCTCATCATACAAATAAATGACCTTAGTGGGATTTGAACCCAGGACCATCGGCTTCATAGGCAGGGCAGTATGAGGTCAGACAGGTTGTCTTTATAATTCAACTGTTTTATATATTTATTTATCATTGTGTATAAAAATTATACTTACGATTTAAACGTGCTTGTTGCTAGGCCTATTTGAATAAAGAATATATTGACTTTGACTGACTTTACTGCTTACTATAAATGATACATAGAAATTAAACATGATAGGTGCAATAACAAAACTTATAAACTATTATTAAAACTTAGGGCCTGTTTCACAATGGCTAAGTAAAGTGTATGTCATTTATAGTAAGTAGTATAATTTTTATACCAAATGATAAAATTATTCGTAAATATAACATAAAAATTGTGACCTTATATGATCTACAAGAATAGCCAAGGAATTTTTAAATGCAGAAATTAAAAGATTGCGCAAGGAGCTAAGAGGAAAGGTTCAGGCGAAGTATGTTTAATACAAGTTTCTTCTGTTTTCATATCTCGAAAATGTATTATTGCAATTCTTCGGGAACAATATGTTGCACTTCCAATATCAATTCAATTTAATATCATTGACAATTTTTTATACATAAAACACTACACATATACGGCCCGATTTTAACAAAAAGATATTTACGTCAAAAATTTCCTAAAGTTACGATATGGATTCGATATATCAGTGTCAAAAATCACGTTTTTGTTTGAAGAAACGTCACTTTTGACCCTGACATATCTAATTAATAACGCATCTTTAGCAAATGTTTGACGTTTCGTAAAGTTCAAATCAGGCCGTAAATCTACACAGATATTCATTGAAATTAAAATAGGGGTTTTTCAAGCAACACTATATGAAATTGAATAACATTCCTTAAATGAAAATGACTCAAATCCACTAACTTACAGAAATATAGACCGACTTTCGTTACATGAAAGAAATCTCACCACTTTTATAGGGTCAAATGTCGGCCAGTATCGACCCTAGGCCCATCTCCTATTTTTAGCTATCGACCCATCTTCCATACCTACTTGAAATTTTCAGGACCGCCCCATTGGCTGAAGCGGTATGACGTCACGGAAACGTATCGACCAATAGGGAGGCTGGGTTCTGCGCATGGCTTCTGGAGGCTTGCGAAGGCGATGGCGCTTGGAACCAGTCCGGGCCTGCCGCGTCCAGGTGTGCCAAGCTACCGCCATCACAATTTTAAGGTCAATAGTTTATCCGCCATTTTTGATTTTTGAAATTGGAACGGCTTACTTTTCAACCCGTTCCGAGTAGTGTTTTCCTTAGTGTAGTTTTAAGTGCTTAAATGTTAGTGTTTTTTTTAAAGAAAAGTTACGTAATTTTTACGTAAGGGTTATGTGATGTGTGAGGGAGATATGGGTGTGAGTGAGAGAGCAGTAGTGATTTTAGTGAAGGTCGTGAATGCGGTACATGGAGTGTATACAAAAGTGGTCGTTATATATATGCTATTAAGGTTAAAGTGTTACAGCCGATCGTTAAGTATTGACTCAATAATGGAGTAATTGGAATTTTGATTATTCATTGAACAATCATCAAAAGTTTTATTGGCCATTAAGAAACAAACAACACTAATTTCAACGGAAATATTTTAACTTAAATGATTCAAAACTAGCTTAAAAATATCTTATCAGTAATTTCCAACCCAAAAAAAGTTATTTAAAACCCATTCTTTTTTTCAGAAAAGTAGGAATAGGTACTTACTATTAAAAAAACGGTCGAATTGATAACCTTTTCACCTAATCAAAATAACATTTTAGACTTCACTGTCCATTTTTGATAATGCCAAGTAGAAAAAGGAAAACTAAGAAAAATTACACCCGACCAATTGGCATCTGTGAACCAAATTAGAACAACAAATGAAATATTATTATCCCGGTATAAGTAATATCAGGAAAAACTTATTTTTAACGTTCTCATGTAATATATTATAAAAAAAAAGAAAACATGAAGACATAAGGAACTTTGGACGCTGAAAAAGGATCCCCACTCAGCATAATGCCGTGGCAATCCGTCGCGCTGGTTTTCAATGAGGACCTTAAAACTATGAGTAGTTAGTCAAAGGGAAAAATAATAACCAAACCAAGATAGCTCTGTCTCAATTTAGCAGGGAATTAGGTGAAATTCCTGTGAGAGCTATATGACTTTACCGGGAGTTTTAAAAAAATATTCCTTCTTCTTCCTCGCATTGTCCCGGCATTTGCCACGGCTCATGGGAGCCTGGGGTCCGCTTGACAACTAATCCCAAGATTTGGCGTAGGCACTAGTTTTTACGAAAGCGACTGCCATCAGACCTTCCAACCTAGAGGATAAACTAGGCCTTGTTGGGATTAGTCCGGTTTCCTCACGATGTTTTCCTTCACCGAAAAGCGACTGGTAAATATCAAATGATATTTCGTACATAAGTTCCGAAAAACTCATTGGTACGAGCCGGGGTTTGAACCCGCGACCTCCGGATTGCAAGTCGCACGCTCTTACCGCTAGGCCACCAGCGCAGTTTAAAAAAAATATTGTGCTTAAATTAGCGACTGGTTAAGAAAAGTTAATCGCTGTCAGATTTGTGACGACAATGAAGCATGAAATCTTTATGGGAATAAAATTGTTGCCTTATTATACATCGTAATATCGCTTATAGTTTACCAAAACCAAGTTTTTTACTGACATTAATGCTGACAATTGACACTATTTTCTAAAAACTCCCTACCATGGTTCTTCCAGACTTTGTATATAACTAGCTTCTGTCCGCGATATCGTCTGCAAAAATGTCCTTTCCCGGGACTAAAACACACACCAAACTTCATATATTTAAATGTCAGTAGTTTCAGCATATAGAGGTAGCAGATAGACTGACAGACAGACTTATTTTGACATTTATGATTTCGTGATATTAGTATGTCAAATCAAGATCGAAAATATAGTTTACCTTCGGGTTTACGCATCGAAGTGGCGTAGCGGCGCGTAGCGCCCGTGGGCGCAGTCGCTACGAGAAACTGAAATCAAAATGGTTGCTCAACCAACGTGGTCAATGGTCAATCACCGTTGACTTTAAACTTATGATTATTTTGAATGAAAGTACTAAATACACAACAAATATAATTGAAGTGAAAATGTGACATCACTACCTTAATAGGTATTAAACGATAACAAAACGTGTATGAATAAAGTTAGAAAGATACGTAATTTAAAAAAAAACCGGGCAAGTGCGAGTCGGACTCGCGCACGAAGGGTTCCGTACCATTATTTATAAAAACGGCTAAAATCTTATGTTTGTTGTATGGGAGCCCCCCTTAAATACTATTTATTTTATTCTGTTTTTAGTATCTATATTATATAAAGCTGCAGCCCGAACATTAATTGACACGAATTGTTCTCCCGGAAAGAGGCGCGGGGGGGATTCGAGTTTGGTACGGTCGTACAGGGGGCGGTCCGGTGACCTCCGGAAAAATCCGACATTCGGTCTACCGGATCGGGACAGAAAAATGTTTGACGGCCCGGCTAAACGGTGGGAGATAGTGGGGGGGTGCTCGACCAAATGTCACAGAGGACCCTGGGCAGTTTCGGAGGCCGCCATTTTTTTTTCAAAATGGCGGATTCAAAATGGCGGCCGATTTTCAAGTCGGTCCCGGCGCGCTCAAATTTCGGTCACGGAATCTCGGGGCCCTCTAGATCGGTATGGAAAAAAAAAATTTGGAAAAAATCCAAGATGGCGGACACCATGGCCACTTTTATTTTGTATGGCAACTTTTAAACGGTGACAGATAGGTGGGGGGTGCTCGACCAAATGTCATAGAGGGCCCCGAGACGAATGGAATGGCATTTAAAAAAATTCAAAATGGCCGACTCAAAATGGCGCCGAAATTTCAAAACGGTCCGAGAGCGCCGAGAACCGGTATGTGGGTACATATGGGCCCCGGCATTCGAAAAAAAAATTTTTTTTTTTTTTTAGCTCGAACAAAAATTTGTATGGGATTTTTTTTCGAATCCCCCACATGCTAAACGGTGAGAGATAGGTCGGGGGAGCTCGACCAAATGTCATAGAGGGCTCCGAGTGGAATCTGAATAAGAAAAAAAAAATTCAAAATGGCCGACTTTTTTTTTTTCTAAAACTTCAAAAAGGTCCGAGCGCTCTGAAGTTTTGGTCGCGGTATCTCGGAGCCCCAATGACTCCTATGGAAAAAAAAAATTTTGAAAAAAATCCATGATGGCGGAAAAATGGCCAGTTTACTTTTGTATGGCAACTCTCAAACGGTGCGTGATAGGTGGGGGGTGCTCGACCAAATGTCATAGAGGGCCCCGAGACAAATAAAACTGCATCAAAAAAAAATTCAAAATGGCCGACTTTTTTTTTTTCTTTTTTTAATGTTGGTCCGAGCGCGCTGAGATTTTGCATGCGGCCGAGTCTGGAGGCCAAGATTACCATATGAAAAAAAGTTTTTTGGAAAAATCCAAAATGGCGGCGGACAGGGGCAAAGTCAAATTTTCAAGTAGGTTAAGCGAGCCCGAAGGGCGAGCTTCAGGCTGGGAGGCCGAAGGCCGACCCCGCGGAGGGCCGCCAGGCCCGGAGCTTCACCCGGAGTGGCCAAGCGTGTCCCACTCCCAGTAATTTTGGGCGAGGCCGAAGGCCGAGCTGCGGGCGTGAGGAACAAAGCGAAATCCTATATAAAAACTGTGTTAAGCGAGCCCGAAGGGCGAGCTTCAGGCTGGGAGGCCGAAGGCCGACCCCGGCGGAGGGCCGAAGGCCCGGAGCCTTCACCCCGACCCCCAAGCGTGCAACCCCCAGTAATTTAAAGCGAGGCCGAAGGCCGAGCTGCGTGCACAAGGTGCTCCCAAGCGTTCTACCAAGTCAACTGTCTTGATAAGCGGAGCCGGCGGGCCGACGGCCCGACGGCGACGCGTCGAGGCTAGCGAAGGCCGAAGGCCGAGCTCCGCGTAGGGCCGAAGGCCCGAAGCGTCACCTGAGAGGGGGAAGTTGGAGCTTAAACACGACCCAATAGGAAAAGTGTCTTAGACAAGCGAAACGGCGGGCCGAAGGCCCGACGTGAGCTTGTCAAGACACTTTTACTATTGGGTCGTGTTTAAGCTCCAACTTTCCGCACTACTCCCGAAGCGAAACCAACCCTCCCCGAGTATCTTAATAAGCGAAGCGGCGGGCCGAAGGCCCGATGCTGAGCTTCGAAACTCAGCGAAGGCCGAAGGCCGAGCTCCGCGTAGGGCCGAAGGCCCGGAGCGTCCCATTGGATCGCCCAAGCACGCGAGGCCGAAGGCCGAGCTGCGAGAGTGCGGCCCAAAGCGAAAGTACAACCGCATTACCTTTCCCCTTTGGAAAACAAATATTCTTTATATTAATAACAACAAAAGACGGGAAAAGTGATAAAGCGAATCGGTAACAAGTCAACTGTCTTAATAAGCGGAGCCGGCGGGCCAAAGGCCCGACGGCGAAGCGTCGAGGCTAGCGAAGGCCGAAGGCCGAGCTCCGCGTAGGGCCGAAGGCCCGAAGCGTCCCCTTCGAGGCTCGCCAGCGGGGAAGTTGGAGCTTAAACACGACCCAATAGTAAAAGTGTCTTAGACAAGCGAAACGGCTGAGCTTGTCAAGACACTTTTACTATTGGGTCGTGTTTAAGCTCCAACTTCACTTCAACCCCCAAAGTAACTATATTGCGAAGGCCGAAGGCCGAGCTCCGCGTAGGGCCGAAGGCCCGGAGCGTCCCATTGGATCACCCAAGCACGCGAGGCCGAAGGCCGAGCTGCGAGAGTGCGTGCTCGCACGCGGACCATTCTTTGTAAGCATAAGTACAACTGCTTTACCTTTTCCCTTTGGAAAACAAACTTTTTCATTAAAACAACGGCAACAACAACAAACACTACAACAACAACACATTAACAACAACATTAATAACAACATACGCGAGGCCGACTGCATGCTCGCACGCGCAGCAAAAGTACAACTGCACCACTTCTTTCCTTTGGAAAACACACTTTTTCACTCAAACAACGGCACCTACAACAATAACTCATCATCAACAACATCAACAACAGCACCAACTACAAAAACAACAATACTAACAACAGCACCATGCACACCGCGGGGCCCCCGGGCCCCGCGCACCAAGCAAAACTCTAACTGCTTTACCTTTTCCCTTTGGAAAACAAACTTTACACCTCTACTCTAAACCTACAACAACAACTCATCAACAACAACACTAACAGCAGCACCAACTACAAAAACAACAATACCAACTACAGCACCATGCACACCGCGGGGCCCACGGGCCCCGCGCACCAAGCAAAATCTAGTTAATAATATATATAGCTGCATCCCCACTCATTTCTAATAGAGATGTTTTATTTGGAGACTGTAGGGTTTAGGTGGAAAAAAAAAATTGATTCGTATAGAGCTCGGAATTTGTAGGTCCAGAAAAATATGGATTTTTCGATCTGATGGAAGACCAAAAACCTGCACAAGAGCCCGGCTAAACGGTAAGACTTAGTGGGGGGGTGCTCGACCAAATGTCATAGAGGACCCTGGGCAGTTTCTAGAGCCGCCATTTTTTTTTCAAAATGGCGGATTCAAAATGGCGGCCGATTTTCAAAATGGTCCTAGCGCGCTGAAATTTTGGTCACGGAATCTCGGGCCCCTCTAGGTTCGTATGAAAAAAAAAAATTTTGGAAAAATCCAAGATGGCGGAAAAAATGGCCACTTTAGTTTTGTATGGCAACTCTGAAACGGTGCGCGATAGGTGGGGGGTGCTCGACCAAATGTCATAGAGGGCCCCGAGAGAAAAAAAACTGCATCAAAAAATTTTCAAAATGGCCGACTTTTTTTTTTTTTTTTTTTCAAGTTGGTCCGAGCGCGCTGAGATTTGGCATGCGGCGAGCCTGGGGGCCCGAGATTACCATGTGAAAAAAATTTTTTGGAAAAATCCAAAATGGCGGCGGACAGGTGCAAATAAAATTTTCGAGTAGGTTAAGCGAGCCCGAAGGGCGAGCTTCAGGCCGGGAGGCCGAAGGCCGACCCCGCGACGGGCCGACAGGCCCGGAGCTTCACTCCGAGTGGCCGGGCGCGCCCCACCCCCAGTAATTTTGAGCGAGGCCGAAGGCCGAGCTGCAGGAGTGAGGAACTAAGCGAAAACCTATATAAAATCTGTGTTAAGCGAGCCCGAAGGGCGAGCTTCAGGCCGGGAGGCCGAAGGCCGACCCCGGCGGAGGGCCGAAGGCCCGGAGCCTTCACCCCGACCCCCAAGCGTGCAACCCCCAGTAACTAAAAGCGAGGCCGAAGGCCGAGCTGCGTGCATAAGGTGCTCCCAAACGTTATACCAAGTAAACTGTCTTGATAAGCGGCGCGGGGGGGCCCACGGCCCGACGGCGACGCGTCGAGGCTAGCGAAGGCCGAAGGCCGAGCTCCGCGTAGGGCCGAAGGCCCGAAGCGTCACCTGAGAGGGGGAAGTTGGAGCTTAAACACGACCCAATAGGAAAAGTGTCTTAGACAAGCGAAACGGCGGGCCGAAGGCCGAAGGCCGTAGGCCCGACGTGAGCTTGTCAAGACACTTTTACTATTGGGTCGTGTTTAAGCTCCAACTTCCCGCACTACTCCCGAAGCGAAACCAACCCTCCCCGAGTGTCTTAATAAGCGAAGCGGCGGGCCGAAGGCCCGACGCTGAGCTTCGAAACCCAGCGAAGGCCGAAGGCCGAGCTCCGCGTAGGGCCGAAGGCCCGGAGCGTCCCATTGGATCGCCCAAGCACGCGAGGCCGAAGGCCGAGCTGCGAGAGTGCGGCCCAAAGCAGAACCGCATTACCTTTCCCCTTTGGAAAACAAATATTCTTTATATTAATAACAACAAAAATAACGGGAAAAGTGATAAAGCGAACCTGGCAACAAGTTAACTGTCTTAATAAGCGAAGCGGCGGGCCGAAGGCCCGACGCTGAGCTTCGAAACCCAGCGAAGGCCGAAGGCCGAGCTCCGCGTAGGGCCGAAGGCACGGAGCGTCCCATTGGACCGCCCAAGCACGCGAGGCCGAAGGCCGAGCTGTGAGAGTGCGGCCCAAAGCGGAAGTATAACCGCATTATTTTTCCCCTTTGGAAAACAAATATTCTTTATACTAAAAATAACGGGAAAAGTGCATTTATAGAGCGAACCAATTACAAGTTAACTGTCTTAATAAGCGAAGCGGCGGGCCGAAGGCCCGACGCTGAGCTTCGAAACCTAGCGAAGGCCGAAGGCCGAGCTCCGCGTAGGGCCGAAGGCACGGAGCGTCCCATTGGAACGCCCAAGCACGCGAGGCCGAAGGCCGAGCTGCGAGAGTGCGGCCCAAAGCGGAAGTACAACCGCATTAACTTTCCCCTTTGGAAAAGAAATCTTCTTTATATTAATAACAACAAAAATAACGGGAAAAGTTATAAAACGGATCGGCAACAAGTCAACTGTCTTAATAAGCGGAGCCGGCGGGCCGAAGGCCCGACGGCGAAGCGTCGAGGCTAGCGAAGGCCGAAGGCCGAGCTCCGCGTAGGGCCGAAGGCCCGAAGCGTCCCCTTCGAGGCTCGCCAGCGGGGAAGTTGGAGCTTAAACACGACCCAATAGTAAAAGTGTCTTAGACAAGCGAAACGGCGGGCCGGAGGCCGAAGGCCGTAGGCCCGACGTGAGCTTGTCAAGACACTTTTACTATTGGGTCGTGTTTAAGCTCCAACTTCCCTTCAACCCCCAAAGTAACTATATTGCGAAGGCCGAAGGCCGAGCTCCGCGTAGGGCCGAAGGCCCGGAGCGTCCCATTGGATCGCCCAGGCACGCGAGGCCGAAGGCCGAGCTGCGGGAGTGCGTGCTCGCACGCGGACCATTCCTTGCAAGCGAAAGTACAACTGCTTTACCTTTTCCCTTTGGAAAACACAAACTTTTACACCTGAACAACAGCAACAACAACAAACACTACAACAACAACATAAACAACAGTACCACGCACACCAGTACCAAGCAAAACTCTAACTGCTTTACCTTTTCCCTTTGGAAAACAAACTTTTACACCTAAACAACAGCACCAACTACAACAACTCATTAACAACAACATAAACAGGGCTTGATGTTGTTGTTAATGAGTTGTTGTAGTTGGTGCTTTTGTTTTTGCTGTTGTTTAGGTGTAAAAGTTTGTTTTCCAAAGGGAAAAGGTAAAGCAGTTGTACTTTTGCTTGCAAGGAATGGTCCGCGTGCGAGCACGCACTCCCGCAGCTCGGCCTTCGGCCTCGCGTGCTTGGGCGATCGAATGGGACGCTCCGGGCCTTCGGCCCTACGCGGAGCTCGGCCTTCGGCCTTCGCAATATAGTTACTTTGGGGGTTGAAGGGAAGTTGGAGCTTAAACACGACCCAATAGTAAAAGTGTCTTGACAAGCTCACGTCGGGCCTACGGCCTTCGGCCTCCGGCCCGCCGTTTCGCTTGTCTAAGACACTTTTACTATTGGGTCGTGTTTAAGCTCCAACTTCCCCGCTGACGAGCCTCGAAGGGGACGCTTCGGGCCTTCGGCCCTACGCGGAGCTCGGCCTTCGGCCTTCGCTAGCCTCGACGCTTCGCCGTCGGGCCTTCGGCCCGCCGGCTCCGCTTATTAAGACAGTTGACTTGTTGCCGGTTCGCTTTATAACTTTTCCCGTTATTTTTGTTGTTATTAATATAAAGAAGATTTCTTTTCCAAAGGGGAAAGTTAATGCGGTTGTACTTCCGCTTTGGGCCGCACTCTCGCAGCTCGGCCTTCGGCCTCGCGTGCTTGGGCGTTCCAATGGGACGCTCCGTGCCTTCGGCCCTACGCGGAGCTCGGCCTTCGGCCTTCGCTGGGTTTCGAAGCTCAGCGTCGGGCCTTCGGCCCGCCGGTTCGCTTATTAAGACAGTTAACTTGTAATTGGTTCGCTCTACAAATGCACTTTTCCCGTTATTTTTAGTATAAAGAATATTTGTTTTCCAAAGGGGAAAAGTAATGCGGTTGTACTTCCGCTTTGGGCCGCACTCTCGCAGCTCGGCCTTCGGCCTCGCGTGCTTGGGCAATCCAATGGGACGCTCCGGGCCTTCGGCCCTACGCGGAGCTCGGCCTTCGGCCTTCGCTGGGTTTCGAAGCTCAGCGTCCGGCCTTCGGCCCGCCGCTTCGCTTATTAAGACAGTTAACTTGTTGTCGGTTCGCTTTATCACTTTTCCCGTTATTTTTGTTGTTATTAATATAAAGAAGATTTGTTTTCCAAAGGGGAAAGTTAATGCGGTTGTACTTCCGCTTTGGGCCGCACTCTCGCAGCTCGGCCTTCGGCCTCGCGTGCTTGGGCGTTCCAATGGGACGCTCCGTGCCTTCGGCCCTACGCGGAGCTCGGCCTTCGGCCTTCGCTGGGTTTCGAAGCTCAGCGTCGGGCCTTCGGCCCGCCGCTTCGCTTATTAAGACAGTTAACTTGTAATTGGTTCGCTCTATAAATGCACTTTTCCCGTTATTTATAGTATAAAGAATATTTGTTTTCCAAAGGGGAAAAGTAATGCGGTTGTACTTCCGCTTTGGGCCGCACTCTCGCAGCTCGGCCTTCGGCCTCGCGTGCTTGGGCGATCTAAAGGGACGCTCCGGGCCTTCGGCCCTACGCGGAGCTCGGCCTACGGCCTTCGCTGGGTTTCGAAGCTCAGCGTCGGGCCTTCGGCCCGCCGCTTCGCTTATTAAGACACTCGGGGAGGGTTGGTTTCGCTTCGGGAGTAGTGCGGGAAGTTGGAGCTTAAACACGACCCAATAGTAAAAGTGTCTTGACAAGCTCACGTCGGGCCTACGGCCTTCGGCCTTCGGCCCGCCGTTTCGCTTGTCTAAGACACTTTTCCTATTGGGTCGTGTTTAAGCTCCAACTTCCCCCTCTCAGGTGACGCTTCGGGCCTTCGGCCCTACGCGGAGCTCGGCCTTCGGCCTTCGCTAGCCTCGACGCGTCGCCGTCGGGCCGTCGGCCCGCCGGCTCCGCTTATCAAGACAGTTTACTTATTGGAACGCTTGGGAGCACCGTACGCACGCAGCTCGGCCTTCGGCCTCGCTTTTAGTTACTGGGGGTTGTGCGCTTGGGGGTCGGGGTGAAGGCTCCGGGCCTTCGGCCCTCCGCCGGGGTCGGCCTTCGGCCTCCCAGCCTGAAGCTCGCCCTTCGGGCTCGCTTAAGACAGTTTTTATATAGGATTTCGCTTTGTTCCTCACTCCCGCAGCTCGGCCTTCGGCCTCGCTCAAAATTACTGGGGGTAGGGCGCGCCTGGCCACTCGGGGTGAAGCTCCGGGCCTGTCGGCCCGTCGCGGGGTCGGCCTTCGGCCTCCCGGCCTGAAGCTCGCCCTTCGGGCTCGCTTAACCTACTCGATAATTTGATTTGCCCCTGTCCGCCGCCATTTTGGATTTTTCCAAAAAATTTTTTTCACATGGTAATCTCGGACCCCCAGGCTCGCCGCATGCCAAATCTCAGCGCGCTCGGACCAACTTGAAAAAAAAAAAAACAAAAAGTCGGCCATTTTGAAAATTTTTTGATGCAGTTTTTTTTCTCTCGGGGCCCTCTATGACATTTGGTCGAGCACCCCCCACCTATCGCGCACCGTTTCAGAGTTGCCATACAAAACTAAAGTGGCCATTTTTTCCGCCATCTTGGATTTTTTCCAAATTTTTTTTTTTCATAGGCATCTAGAGGGGCCCGAGATTCCGTGACCAAAATTTCAGCGCGCTAGGACCGTTTTGAAAATTGTCCGCCATTTTGAATCCGCCATTTTGAAAAAAAAATGGCGGCTTCCAAAACTGCCCAGGGTCCTCTATGACATTTGGTCGAGCACCCCCCCACTATCTCTCACCGTTTAGCCGGGCCGTCAAACATTTTTTGATCCAGGAGTCACATCCAAAAATCCATATTTTTCCCATACGTCTCCCGATTCCCTCTATACATGGCCAAAAAATCACCCCGATCCGCTCAGCCGTTTTCCAGAAATAGGGAGAGGTTAGAAATGAGTCGGGATGCAGCTATATATATATATTTACTAGAGTTTTGCTTGGTGCGCGGGGCCCGAGGGCCCCGCGGTGTGCGTGGTGCTGTTGTTTGGTTGTTTGTCATGTTGTTTATGTTGTTGTTAATGAGTTGTTGTAGTTGGTGCTGTTGTTTTTGCTGTTGTTTAGGTGTAAAAGTTTGTGTTTTCCAAAGGGAAAAGGTAAAGCAGTTGTACTTTTGCTTGCAAGGAATGGTCCGCGTGCGAGCACGCACTCCCGCAGCTCGGCCTTCGGCCTCGCGTGCTTGGGCGATCCAATGGGACGCTCCGGGCCTTCGGCCCTACGCGGAGCTCGGCCTTCGGCCTTCGCAATATAGTTACTTTGGGGGTTGAAGGGAAGTTGGAGCTTAAACACGACCCAATAGTAAAAGTGTCTTGACAAGCTCACGTCGGGCCTACGGCCTTCGGCCTCCGGCCCGCCGTTTCGCTTGTCTAAGACACTTTTACTATTGGGTCGTGTTTAAGCTCCAACTTCCCCGCTGGCGAGCCTCGAAGGGGACGCTTCGGGCCTTCGGCCCTACGCGGAGCTCGGCCTTCGGCCTTCGCTAGCCTCGACGCTTCGCCGTCGGGCCTTCGGCCCGCCGGCTCCGCTTATTAAGACAGTTGACTTGTTGCCGGTTCGCTTTATAACTTTTCCCGTTATTTTTGTTGTTAATAATATAAAGAAGATTTATTTTCCAAAGGGGAAAGTTAATGCGGTTGTACTTCCGCTTTGGGCCGCACTCTCGCAGCTCGGCCTTCGGCCTCGCGTGCTTGGGCGTTCCAATGGGACGCTCCGTGCCTTCGGCCCTACGCGGAGCTCGGCCTTCGGCCTTCGCTGGGTTTCGAAGCTCAGCGTCGGGCCTTCGGCCCGCCGCTTCGCTTATTAAGACAGTTAACTTGTAATTGGTTCGCTCTATAAATGCACTTTTCCCGTTATTTTTAGTATAAAGAATATTTGTTTTCCAAAGGAGAAAAGTAATGCGGTTGTACTTCCGCTTTAGGCCGCACTCTCGCAGCTCGGCCTTCGGCCTCGCGTGCTTGGGCAATCTAATGGGACGCTCCGTGCCTTCGGCCCTACGCGGAGCTCGGCCTTCGGCCTTCGCTGGGTTTCGAAGCTCAGCGTCGGGCCTTCGGCCCGCCGCTTCGCTTATTAAGACAGTTAACTTGTTGTCGGTTCGCTTTATCACTTTTCCCGTTATTTTTGTTGTTATTAATATAAAGATTATTTGTTTTCCAAAGGGGAAAAGTGATGCGATTGTACTTCCGCTTTGGGCCGCACTCTCGCAGCTCGGCCTTCGGCCTCGCGTGCTTGGGTGATCCAATGGGACGCTCCGGGCCTTCGGCCCTACGCGGAGCTCGGCCTTCGGCCTTCGCTGGGTTTCGAAGCTCAGCGTCGGGCCTTCGGCCCGCCGCTTCGCTTATTAAGACACTCGGGGAGGGTTGGTTTCGCTTCGGGAGTAGTGCGGGAAGTTGGAGCTTAAACACGACCCAATAGTAAAAGTGTCTTGACAAGCTCACGTCGGGCCTACGGCCTTCGGCCTTCGGCCCGCCGTTTCGCTTGTCTAAGACACTTTTCCTATTGGGTCGTGTTTAAGCTCCAACTTCCCCCTCTCAGGTAACGCTTCGGGCCTTCGGCCCTACGCGGAGCTCGGCCTTCGGCCTTCGCTAGCCTCGACGCGTCGCCGTCGGGCCTTCGGCCCGCCGGCTCCGCTTATCAAGACAGTTGACTTGGTATAACGCTTGGGAGCAACTTATGCACGCAGCTCGGCCTTCGGCCTCGCTTTTAGTTACTGGGGGTTGCACGCTTGGGGGTCGGGGTGAAGGCTCCGGGCCTTCGGCCCTCCGCCGGGGTCGGCCTTCGGCCTCCCAGCCTGAAGCTCGCCCTTCGGGCTCGCTTAAGACAGTTTTTATATAGGTTTTCGCTTTGTTCCTCACTTCCGCAGCTCGGCCTTCGGCCTCGCTCAAAATTACTGGGGGTGGGGCGCGCCTGGCCACTCGGGGTGAAGCTCCGGGCCTGTCGGCCCGTCGCGGGGTCGGCCTTCGGCCTCCCGGCCTGAAGCTCGCCCTTCGGGCTCGCTTAACCTACTCGAAAATTTGATTTGCCCCTGTCCGCCGCCATTTTGGATTTTTCCAAAAATTTTTTTTCACATGGTAATCTCGGGCTCCCAGGCTCGCCGCATGCCAAATCTCAGCGCGCTCGGACCAACTTGAAAAAAAAAAAAAAAAAAAGTCGGCCATTTTGAAAAAATTTTGATGCAGTTTTTTTTCTTTCGGGGCCCTCTATGACATTTGGTCGAGCACCCCCCACCTATCGCGCACCGTTTCAGAGTTGCCATACAAAACTAAAGTGGCCATTTTTTCCGCCATCTTGGATTTTTCCAAAAATTTTTTTTTTCATACGAATCTAGAGGGCCCCGAGATTCCGTGACCAAAATTTCAGCGCGCTAGGACCGTTTTGAAAATCGTCCGCCATTTTGAATCCGCCATTTTGAAAAAAAAATGGCGGCTCTAGAAACTGCCCAGGGTCCTCTATGACATTTGGTCGAGCACCCCCCCACTAAGTCTTACCGTTTAGCCGGGCTCTTATGCAGGTTTTTGGTCTTCCATCAGATCGAAAAATCCATATTTTTCTGGACCTACAAATTCCGAGCTCTATACGAATCAATTTTTTTTTTCCACCTAAACCCTACAGTCTCCAAATAAAACATCTCTATTAGAAATGAGTGGGGATGCAGCTATATATATTAATACTAGATTTTGCTTGGTGCGCGGGGCCCGTGGGCCCCGCGGTGTGCATGGTGCTGTAGTTGGTATTTTTGTTTTTGTAGTTGGTGCTGTTGTTGATGTTGTTGTTGATGAGTTGTTGTTGTAGGTGCCGTTGTTTGAGTGAAAAAGTTTGTTTTCCAAAGGGAAGAAGTGTTGCAGTTGTACTTTTGTTGCGCGTGCGAGCATGCACTCGGCCTTGCGTATGTTGTTATTAATATTGTTGTTTATGTGTTGTTGTTGTAGGGAAAAGGTAAAGAAGTTGTACTTTTGCTTGCAAGGAATGGTCCGCGTGCGAGCACGCACTCCCGCAGCTCGGCCTTCGGCCTCGCGTGCTTGGGCGATCCAATGGGACGCTCCGGGCCTTCGGCCCTACGCGGAGCTCGGCCTTCGGCCTTCGCAATATAGTTACTTTGGGGGTTGAAGGGAAGTTGGAGCGTAAACACGACCCAATAGTAAAAGTGTCTTGACAAGCTCACGTCGGGCCTACGGCCTTCGGCCTCCGGCCCGCCGTTTCGCTTGTCTAAGACACTTTTACTATTGGGTCGTGTTTAAGCTCCAACTTCCCCGCTGGCGAACTTCGAAGGGGACGCTTCGGGCCTTCGGCCCTACGCGGAGCTCGGCCTTCGGCCTTCGCTAGCCTCGACGCTTCGCCGTCGGGCCTTCGGCCCGCCGGCTCCGCTTATTAAGACAGTTGACTTGTTGCCGGTTCGCTTTATAACTTTTCCCGTTATTTTTGTTGTTATTAATATAAAGAAGATTTGTTTTCCAAAGGGGAAAGTTAATGCGGTTGTACTTCCGCTTTGGGCCGCACTCTCGCAGCTCGGCCTTCGGCCTCGCGTGCTTGGGCGATCCAATGGGACGCTCCGTGCCTTCGGCCCTACGCGGAGCTCGGCCTTCGGCCTTCGCTGGGTTTCGAAGCTCAGCGTCGGGCCTTCGGCCCGCCGCTTCGCTTATTAAAACAGTTAACTTGTAACCGGTTCGCTCTATAAATGCATTTTTCCCGTTATTTTTAGTATAAAGAATATTTGTTTTCCAAAGGTGAAATGTAATGCGGTTGTACTTCCGCTTTGGGCCGCACTCTCGCAGCTCGGCCTTCGGCCTCGCGTGCTTGGCCGAACCAGTGGGACGCTCCGGGCCTTCGGCCCTACGCGGAGCTCGGCCTTCGGCCTTCGCTGGGTTTCGAAGCTCAGCGTCGGGCCTTCGGCCCGCCGCTTCGCTTATTAAGACACTCGGGGAGGGTTGGTTTCGCTTCGGGATTAGTGCGGGAAGTTGGAGCTTAAACACGACCCAATAGTAAAAGTGTCTTGACAAGCTCACGTCGGGCCTACGGCCTTTGGCCTTCGGCCCGCCGTTTCGCTTGCCTAAGACACTTTTCCTATTGGGTCGTGTTTAAGCTCCAACTTCCCCCTCTCAGGTGACGCTTCGGGCCTTCGGCCCTACGCGGAGCTCGGCCTTCGGCCTTCGCTGGCCTCGACGCGTCGCCGTCGGGCCTTCGGCCCGCCGGCTCCGCTTATCAAGACAGTCGACTTGGTAGAACGCTTGGGAGCACCGTACGCACGCAGCTCGGCCTTCGGCCTCGCTTTTAGTTACTGGGGGTTGCACGCTTGGGGGTCGGGGTGAAGGCTCCGGGCCTTCGGCCCTCCGCCGGGGTCGGCCTTCGGCCTCCCAGCCTGAAGCTCGCCCTTCGGGCTCGCTTAACCTACTTGGAAATTTTACTTTGCCCCTGTCCACCGCCATTTTGGATTTTTCCAAAAAACTTTTTTTCATATGGTAATCTTGGCCCCCCAGGCTCGCCGCATGCAAAATCTCAGCGCGCTCGGACCAACATTAAAAAAAGAAAAAAAAAAAAGTCGGCCATTTTGAATTTTTTTTTGATGCAGTTTTATTTGTCTTGGGGCCCTCTATGACATTTGGTCGAGCACCCCCCACCTATCACGCACCGTTTGAGAGTTGCCATACAAAAGTAAACTGGCCATTTTTCCGCCATCTTGGATTTTTTCCAAAAATTTTTTTTTCCGTACGAGTCATTGGGGCTCCGAGATACCGCGACCAAAATTTCAGAGCGCTCGGACCTTTTTGAAGTTTTAGAAAAAAAAAAGTCGGCCATTTTGAATTTTTTTTTTCTTATTCAGATTCCACTCGGAGCCCTCTATGACATTTGGTCGAGCTCCCCCGACCTATCTCTCACCGTTTAGCATGTGGGGGATTCGAAAAAAAATCCCATACAAATTTTTTTTCGAGCTAAAAAAAAAAAAAAAATTTTTTTCGAATGCGGGGGCCCATATGTACCCACATACCGGTTCTCGGCGCTCTCGGACCGTTTTGAAATTTCGGCGCCATTTTGAGTCGGCCATTTTGAATTTTTTTAAATGCCATTACATTTGTCTCGGGGCCCTCTATGACATTTGGTCGAGCACCCCCCCACCTATCTGTCACCGTTTAAAAGTTGCCATACAAAATAAAAGTGGCCACGGTGTCCGCCATCTTGGATTTTTTCCAAATTTTTTTTTTCCATACCGATCTAGAGGGCGCCGAGATTCCGTGACCGAAATTTGAGCGCGCCGGGACCGACTTGAAAATCGGCCGCCATTTTGAATCCGCCATTTTGAAAAAAAAATGGCGGCCTCCGAAACTGCCCAGGGTCCTCTGTGACATTCGGTCGAGCACCCCCCCACTATCTCCCACCGTTTAGCCGGGCCGTCAAACATTTTTCTGTCCCGATCCGGTAGACCGAATGTCGGATTTTTCCGGAGGTCACCGGACCGCCCCCTGTACGACCGTACCAAACTCGAATCCCCCCCGCGCCTCCTTCCGGGAGAACAATTCGCGTCAATTCACGTTCGGGCTGCAGCTTTATATAATATAGATATATATATTTAATATATATATAGCTGCAAACCGACTGATTTCTCATGTATATGTTTTATTTGGAGACTGTGAGGTTTAGGTGGAAAAAAAAAATTGATTCGTATAGAGCTCGGAATTTGTAGGTCCAGAAAAATATGGATTTTTGGATTCGACTTCCGGGTCGAAAAATGTTTGACGGCCCGGCTAAACGGTGAGAGATAGCGGGGGGGTGCTCGAACAAATGTCATAGAGGACCCTGGGCAGTTTTGGAAGCCGCCATTTTTTTTTCAAAATGGCGGATTCAAAATGGCGGCCAATTTTCAAAACGGTCCTAGCGCGCTGAAATTTTGGTCACGGAATCTCGGGACCCTCGAGATGCCTATGGAAAAAAAAAAAATTGGAAAAAATCCAAGATGGCGGAAAAAATGGCCACTTTAGTTTTGTATGGCAACTCTGAAACGGTGCGCGATAGGTGGGGGGTGCTCGACCAAATGTCATAGAGGGCCCCGAGAGAAAAAAAACTGCATCAAAAAATTTTCAAAATGGCCGACTTTTTTTTTTTTTTTTTTTCAAGTTGGTCCGAGCGCGCTGAGATTTGGCATGCGGCGAGCCCGGGGGCCCGAGATTACCATGTGAAAAAAAGTTTTTGGAAAAATCCAAAATGGCGGCGGACAGGGGCAAATCAAATTTTCGAGTAGGTTAAGCGAGCCCGAAGGGCGAGGTTCAGGCTGGGAGGCCGAAGGCCGACCCCGCGACGGGCCGTCAGGCCCGGAGCTTCACCCCGAGTGGCCAGGCGCGCCCCACCCCCAGTAATTTTGAGCGAGGCCGAAGGCCGAGCTGCGGGAGTGAGGAACAAAGCGAAATCCTATATAAAATCTTTTTTAAGCGAGCCCGAAGGGCGAGCTTCAGGCTGGGAGGCCGAAGGCCGACCCCGGCGAAGGGCCGAAGGCCCGGAGCCTTCACCCCGACCCCCAAGCGCGCAACCCCCAGAAACTAAAAGCGAGGCCGAAGGCCGAGCTGCGTGCGTACGGTGCTCCCAAGCGTTCTAATAAGTAAACTGTCTTGATAAGCGGAGCCGGCGGGCCGAAGGCCCGACGGCGACGCGTCGAGGCTAGCGAAGGCCGAAGGCCGAGCTCCGCGTAGGGCCGAAGGCCCGAAGCGTCACCTGAGAGGGGGAAGTTGGAGCTTAAACACGACCCAATAGGAAAAGTGTCTTAGACAAGCGAAACGGCGGGCCGAAGGCCGAAGGCCGTAGGCCCGACGTGAGCTTGTCAAGACACTTTTACTATTGGGTCGTGTTTAAGCTCCAACTTCCCGCACTACTCCCGAAGCGAAACCAACTCTCCCAGAATGTCTTAATAAGCGAAGCGGCGGGCCGAAGGCCCGACGCTGAGCTTCGAAACCCAGCGAAGGCCGAAGGCCGAGCTCCGCGTAGGGCCGAAGGCCCGGAGCGTCCCATTGGATCGCCCAAGCACGCGAGGCCGAAGGCCGAGCTGCGAGAGTGCGGCCCAAAGCGTAAGTACAACCGCATCACTTTTCCCCTTTGGAAAACAAATAATCTTTATATTAATAACAACAAAAATAACGGGAAAAGTGATAAAGCGAACCGACAACAAGTTAACTGTCTTAATAAGCGAAGCGGCGGGCCGAAGGCCCGACGCTGAGCTTCGAAACCCAGCGAAGGCCGAAGGCCGAGCTCCGCGTAGGGCCGAAGGCCCGGAGCGTCCCATTGGATCGCCCAAGCATGCGAGGCCGAAGGCCGAGCTGCGAGAGTGCGGCCCAAAGCGGAAGTACAATCGCATTACCTTTCCCCTTTGGAAAACAAATATTCTTTGTACTAAAAATAACGGGAAAAGTGCATTTATAGAGCGAACCAATTACAAGTTAACTGTCTTAATAAGCGAAGCGGCGGGCCGAAGGCCCGACGCTGAGCTTCGAAACCCAGCGAAGGCCGAAGGCCGAGCTCCGCGTAGGGCCGAAGGCACGGAGCGTCCCATTGGAACGCCCAAGCACGCGAGGCCGAAGGCCGAGCTGCGAGAATGCGGCCCAAAGCGGAAGTACAACCGCATTAACTTTCCCCTTTGGAAAAGAAATCTTCTTTATATTAATAACAGCAAACATAACGGGAAAAGTTATAAAGCGAACCGGCAACAAGTCAACTGTCTTAATAAGCGGAGCCGGCGGGCCGAAGGCCCGACGGCGAAGCGTCGAGGCTAGCGAAGGCCGAAGGCCGAGCTCCGCGTAGGGCCGAAGGCCCGAAGCGTCCCCTTCGAGGCTCGCCAGCGGGGAAGTTGGAGCTTAAACACGACCCAATAGTAAAAGTGTCTAGCTTCAGGCTGGGAGGCCGAAGGCCGACCCGGCGGAGGGCCGAAGGCCCGGAGCCTTCACCCCGACCCCCAAGCGTGCAACCCCCAGTAACTAAAAGCGAGGCCGAAGGCCGAGCTGCGTGCGTACGGTGCTCCCAAGCGTTCCAATGAGTCAACTGTCTTGATAAGCGGCGCCGGCGGGCCGACGGCCCGACGGCGACGCGTCGAGGCTAGCGGAGGCCGAAGGCCGAGCTCCGCGTAGGGCCGAAGGCCCGAAGCGTCACCTGAGAGGGGGAAGTTGGAGCTTAAACACGACCCAATAGGAAAAGTGTCTTAGACAAGCGAAACGGCGGGCCGAAGGCCGAAGGCCGTAGGCCCGACGTGAGCTTGTCAAGACACTTTTACTATTGGGTCGTGTTTAAGCTCCAACTTCCCGCACTACTCCCGAAGCGAAACCAACCCTCCCCGAGTGTCTTAACAAGCGAAGCGGCGGGCCGACGGCCCGACGCTGAGCTTCGAAACCCAGCGAAGGCCGAAGGCCGAGCTCCGCGTAGGGCCGAAGGCCCGGAGCGTCCCATCGGATCGCCCAAGCACGCGAGGCCGAAGGCCGAGCTGCGAGAGTGCGGCCCAAAGCGGAAGTACAATCGCATCACTTTTCCCCTTTATAAAACAAATAATCTTTATATTAATAACAACAAAAATAACGGGAAAAGTGATAAAGCGAACCGACAACAAGTTAACTGTCTTAATAAGCGAAGCGGCGGGCCGAAGGCCCGACGCTGAGCTTCGAAACCCAGCGAAGGCCGAAGGCCGAGCTCCGCGTAGGGCCGAAGGCCCGGAGCGTCCCATTGGATTGCCCAAGCACGCGAGGCCGAAGGCCGAGCTGCGAGAGTGCGGCCCAAAGCGGAAGTACAACCGCATTACTTTTCCCCTTTGGAAAACAAATATTCTTTATACTAAAAATAACGGGAAAAGTGCATTTATAGAGCGAACCATTTACAAGTTAACTGTCTTAATAAGCGAAGCGGCGGGCCGAAGGCCCGACGCTGAGCTTCGAAACCCAGCGAAGGCCGAAGGCCGAGCTCCGCGTAGGGCCGAAGGCACGGAGCGTCCCATTGGAACGCCCAAGCACGCGAGGCCGAAGGCCGAGCTGCGAGAGTGCGGCCCAAAGCGGAAGTACAACCGCATTAACTTTCCCCTTTGGAAAAGAAATCTTCTTTATATTAATAACAACAAAAATAACGGGAAAAATTATATAGCGAAACGGCAACAAGTCAACTGTCTTAATAAGCGGAGCCGGCGGGCCGAAGGCCCGACGGCGAAGCGTCGAGGATAGCGAAGGCCGAAGGCCGAGCTCCGCGTAGGGCCGAAGGCCCGAAGCGTCCCCTTCGAGGCTCGCCAGCCGCCTTCAACCCCAAAAGTAACTATATTGCGAAGGCCGAAGGCCGAGCTCCGCGTAGGGCCGTAGGCCCGGAGCGTCCCATTGGATCGCCCAGGCACGCGAGGCCGAAGGCCGAGCTGCGGGAGTGCGTGCTCGTACGCGGACCATTCCTTGCAAGCAAAAGTACAACTGCTTTACCTTTTCCCTTTGGAAAACAAACTCTTTCACTCAAACAACGGCACCTACAACAACAACTCATCAACAACAACATCAACAACAGCACCAAATACAAAAGCAACAAAACAACAAACTACACGACTACCGCGGGGCCCTCGGGCCCCGCGCACAAAGCAACATACTAGTTAATAATATATATAGCTGCATCCCCACTCATTTCTAATAGAGATGTTTTATTTGGAGACTGTAGGGTTTAGGTGGAAAAAAAAATTGATTCGTATAGAGCTCGGAATTTGTAGGTCCAGAAAAATATGGATTTTTCGATCTGATGGAAGACCAAAAACCTGCACAAGAGCCCGGCTAAACGGTAAGACTTAGTGGGGGGGTGCTCGACCAAATGTCATAGAGGACCCTGGGCAGTTTCTAGAGCCGCCATTTTTTTTTCAAAATGGCGGATTCAAAATGGCGGCCGATTTTCAAAATGGTCCTAGCGCGCTGAAATTTTGGTCACGGAATCTCGGGCCCCTCTAGGTTCGTATGAAAAAAAAAAATTTTGGAAAAATCCAAGATGGCGGAAAAAATGGCCACTTTAGTTTTGTATGGCAACTCTGAAACGGTGCGCGATAGGTGGGGGGTGCTCGACCAAATGTCATAGAGGGCCCCGAGAGAAAAAAAACTGCATCAAAAAATTTTCAAAATGGCCGACTTTTTTTTTTTTTTTTTTTCAAGTTGGTCCGAGCGCGCTGAGATTTGGCATGCGGCGAGCCTGGGGGCCCGAGATTACCATGTGAAAAAAAATTTTTTGGAAAAATCCAAAATGGCGGCGGACAGGTGCAAATAAAATTTTCGAGTAGGTTAAGCGAGCCCGAAGGGCGAGCTTCAGGCCGGGAGGCCGAAGGCCGACCCCGCGACGGGCCGACAGGCCCGGAGCTTCACTCCGAGTGGCCGGGCGCGCCCCACCCCCAGTAATTTTGAGCGAGGCCGAAGGCCGAGCTGCAGGAGTGAGGAACTAAGCGAAAACCTATATAAAATCTGTGTTAAGCGAGCCCGAAGGGCGAGCTTCAGGCCGGGAGGCCGAAGGCCGACCCCGGCGGAGGGCCGAAGGCCCGGAGCCTTCACCCCGACCCCCAAGCGTGCAACCCCCAGTAACTAAAAGCGAGGCCGAAGGCCGAGCTGCGTGCATAAGGTGCTCCCAAACGTTATACCACGTAAACTGTCTTGATAAGCGGAGCCGGGGGGCCGACGGCCCGACGGCGACGCGTCGAGGCTAGCGAAGGCCGAAGGCCGAGCTCCGCGTAGGGCCGAAGGCCCGAAGCGTCACCTGAGAGGGGGAAGTTGGAGCTTAAACACGACCCAATAGGAAAAGTGTCTTAGACAAGCGAAACGGCGGGCCGAAGGCCGAAGGCCGTAGGCCCGACGTGAGCTTGTCAAGACACTTTTACTATTGGGTCGTGTTTAAGCTCCAACTTCCCGCAACTACTCCCGAAGCGAAACCAACCCTCCCCGAGTGTCTTAATAAGCGAAGCGGCGGGCCGAAGGCCCGACGCTGAGCTTCGAAACCCAGCGAAGGCCGAAGGCCGAGCTCCGCGTAGGGCCGAAGGCCCGGAGCGTCCCATTGGATCGCCCAAGCACGCGAGGCCGAAGGCCGAGCTGCGAGAGTGCGGCCCAAAGCAGAACCGCATTACCTTTCCCCTTTGGAAAACAAATATTCTTTATATTAATAACAACAAAAATAACGGGAAAAGTGATAAAGCGAACCTGGCAACAAGTTAACTGTCTTAATAAGCGAAGCGGCGGGCCGAAGGCCCGACGCTGAGCTTCGAAACCCAGCGAAGGCCGAAGGCCGAGCTCCGCGTAGGGCCGAAGGCACGGAGCGTCCCATTGGACCGCCCAAGCACGCGAGGCCGAAGGCCGAGCTGTGAGAGTGCGGCCCAAAGCGGAAGTATAACCGCATTATTTTTCCCCTTTGGAAAACAAATATTCTTTATACTAAAAATAACGGGAAAAGTGCATTTATAGAGCGAACCAATTACAAGTTAACTGTCTTAATAAGCGAAGCGGCGGGCCGAAGGCCCGACGCTGAGCTTCGAAACCTAGCGAAGGCCGAAGGCCGAGCTCCGCGTAGGGCCGAAGGCACGGAGCGTCCCATTGGAACGCCCAAGCACGCGAGGCCGAAGGCCGAGCTGCGAGAGTGCGGCCCAAAGCGGAAGTACAACCGCATTAACTTTCCCCTTTGGAAAAGAAATCTTCTTTATATTAATAACAACAAAAATAACGGGAAAAGTTATAAAACGGATCGGCAACAAGTCAACTGTCTTAATAAGCGGAGCCGGCGGGCCGAAGGCCCGACGGCGAAGCGTCGAGGCTAGCGAAGGCCGAAGGCCGAGCTCCGCGTAGGGCCGAAGGCCCGAAGCGTCCCCTTCGAGGCTCGCCAGCGGGGAAGTTGGAGCTTAAACACGACCCAATAGTAAAAGTGTCTTAGACAAGCGAAACGGCGGGCCGGAGGCCGAAGGCCGTAGGCCCGACGTGAGCTTGTCAAGACACTTTTACTATTGGGTCGTGTTTAAGCTCCAACTTCCCTTCAACCCCCAAAGTAACTATATTGCGAAGGCCGAAGGCCGAGCTCCGCGTAGGGCCGAAGGCCCGGAGCGTCCCATTGGATCGCCCAGGCACGCGAGGCCGAAGGCCGAGCTGCGGGAGTGCGTGCTCGCACGCGGACCATTCCTTGCAAGCGAAAGTACAACTGCTTTACCTTTTCCCTTTGGAAAACACAAACTTTTACACCTGAACAACAGCAACAACAACAAACACTACAACAACAACATAAACAACAGTACCACGCACACCAGTACCAAGCAAAACTCTAACTGCTTTACCTTTTCCCTTTGGAAAACAAACTTTTACACCTAAACAACAGCACCAACTACAACAACTCATTAACAACAACATAAACAACATGACAAACAACAAAACAACAAACTACACGACTACCGCGGGGCCCTCGGGCCCCGCGCACAAAGCAACATACTAGTTAATAATATATATAGCTGCAAACCGACTGATTTCTCATGTATATGTTTTATTTGGAGGCTGTGGGGTTTAGGTGGAAAAAAAAAATTGTTTTGTAAAAAAGGCGGAATTTGTAGGTCCAGAAAAATATGGATTTTTCGATCTGATGGAAGACCAAAAACCTGCACAAGAGCCCGGCTAAACGGTAAGACTTAGTGGGGGGGTGCTCGACCAAATGTCATAGAGGACCCTGGGCAGTTTCTAGAGCCGCCATTTTTTTTTCAAAATGGCGGATTCAAAATGGCGGCCGATTTTCAAAATGGTCCTAGCGCGCTGAAATTTTGGTCACGGAATCTCGGGCCCCTCTAGGTTCGTATGAAAAAAAAAATTTTGGAAAAAATCCAAGATGGCGGAAAAAATGGCCACTTTAGTTTTGTATGGCAACTCTGAAACGGTGCGCGATAGGTGGGGGGTGCTCGACCAAATGTCATAGAGGGCCCCGAGAGAAAAAAAACTGCATCAAAAATTTTTCAAAATGGCCGACTTTTTTTTTTTTTTTTTTTCAAGTTGGTCCGAGCGCGCTGAGATTTGGCAATGCGGCGAGCCTGGGGGCCCGAGATTACCATGTAAAAAAAAATTTTTGGAAAATCCAAAATGGCGGCGGACAGGGGCAAATCAAATTTTCGAGCAGGTTAAGCGAGCCCGAAGGGCGAGCTTCAGGCTGGGAGGCCGAAGGCCGACCCCGCGACGGGCCGTCAGGCCCGGAGCTTCACCCCGAGTGGCAGGCGCGCCCTACCCCCAGTAATTTTGAGCGAGGCCGAAGGCCGAGCTGCGGGAGTGAGGAACAAAGCGAAAACCTATATAAAAACTGTCTTAAGCGAGCCCGAAGGGCGAGCTTCAGGCCGGGAGGCCGAAGGCCGACCCCGGCGGAGGGCCGAAGGCCCGGAGACTTCACCCCGACCCCCAAGCGTGCAACCCCAAGTAATTTAAAAGCGAGGCCGAAGGCCGAGCTGCGTGCACAAGGTGCTCCCAAGCGTTCTACCACGTCAACTGTCTTGATACGCGGAGCCGGCGGGCCGACGGCCCGACGGCGACGCGTCGAGGCTAGCGAAGGCCGAAGGCCGAGCTCCGCGTAGGGCCGAAGGCCCGAAGCGTCACCTGAGAGGGGGAAGTTGGAGCTTAAACACGACCCAATAGGAAAAGTGTCTTAGACAAGCGAAACGGCGGGCCGAAGGCCGCAGGCCGTAGGCCCGACGTGAGCTTGTCAAGACACTTTTACTATTGGTCGTGTTTAAGCTCCAACTTCCCGCACTACTCCCGAAGCGAAACCAACCCTCCCCGAGTGTCTTAATAAGCGAAGCGGCGGGCCGAAGGCCCGACGCTGAGCTTCGAAACCCAGCGAAGGCCGCAGGCCGAGCTCCGCGTAGGCCGAAGGCCCGGAGCGTCCCATTGGATCGCCCAAGCACGCGAGGCCGAAGGCCGAGCTGCGAGAGTGCGGCCCAAAGCGGAAGTACAACCGCATTACTTTTCCCTTTGGAAAACAAATATTCTTTACACTAAAAATAACGGGAAAAGTGCATTTATAGAGCGAACCAATTACAAGTTAACTGTCTTAATAAGCGAAGCGGCGGGCCGAAGGCCCGACGCTGAGCTTCGAAACCCAGCGAAGGCAGAAGGCCGAGCTCCGCGTAGGGCCGAAGGCCCGGAGCGTCCCATTGGATTGCCCAAGCACGCGAGGCCGAAGGCCGAGCTGCGAGAGTGCGGCCCAAAGCGGAAGTACAACCGCATTACTTTTCCCCTTTGGAAAACAAATATTCTTTATACTAAAAATAACGGGAAAAGTGCATTTATAGAGCGAACCAATTACAAGGTTAACTGTCTTAATAAGCGAAGCGGCGGGCCGAAGGCCCGACGCTGAGCTTCGAAACCCAGCGAAGGCCGAAGGCCGAGCTCCGCGTAGGGCCGAAGGCACGGAGCGTCCCATTGGAACGCCAAAGCACGCGAGGCCGAAGGCCGAGCTGCGAGAGTGCGGCCCAAGCGGAAGTACAACCGCATTAACTTTCCCCTTTGGAAAAGAAATCTTCTTTATATTAATAACAACAAAAATAACGGGAAAAGTTATAAAGCGAACCGGCAACAAGTCAACTGTCTTAATAAGCGGAGCCGGCGGCCGAAGGCCCGACGGCGAAGCGTCGAGGCTAGCGAAGGCCGAAGGCCGAGCTCCGCGTAGGGCCGAAGGCCCGAAGCGTCCCCTTCGAGGCTCGCCAGCGGGGAAGTTGGAGCTTAAACACGACCCAATAGTAAAAGTGTCTTAGACAAGCGAAACGGCGGGCCGGAGGCCGAAGGCCGTAGGCCCGACGTGAGCTTGTCAAGACACTTTTACTATTGGGTCGTGTTTAAGCTCCAACTTCCCTTCAAACCCCAAAGTAACTATATTGCGAAGGCCGAAGGCCGAGCTCCGCGTAGGGCCGAAGGCCCGGAGCGTCCCATTGGATCGCCCAAGCACGCGAGGCCGAAGGCCGAGATGCGGGAGTGCGTGCTCGCACGCGGACCATTCCTTGCAAGCAAAGTACAACTGCTTTACCTTTTCCCTTTGGAAAACACAAACTTTTACACCTAACAACAACCAAACAACGGCAACAACAACAACAACTCATCAACAACAACACTAACAACAACATCAACAACATGACCAACAACAGCACCAACTACATCACGACTACGCGGGGCCCTCGGGCCCCGCGCACCAAGCAAAACTCTAGTCTATATTATATAAAGCTGCAGCCCGAACGTTAATCGACACGAATTGTTCTCCCGGAAGGAGGCGCGGGGGGGATTCGAGTTTGGTACGGTCGTACAGAGGGCGGTCCGGTGACCTCCGGAAAAATCCGACATTCGGTCTACCGGATCGGGACAGAAAAATGTTTGACGGCCCGGCTAAACGGTGGGAGATAGTGGGGGGGTGCTCGACCAAATGTCACAGAGGACCCCGGGCAGTTTCGGAGGGCCGCCATTTTTTTTCAAAATGGCTGATTCAAAATGGCGGCCGATTTTCAAGTCGGTCCCGGCGCGCTCAAATTTCGGTCACGGAATCTCGGGGCCCTCTAGATCGGCATGGAAAAAAAAATTTTGGAAAAAATCCAAGATGGCGGACACCATGGCCACTTTTATTTTGTATGGCAAACTTTTAAACGGTGACAGATAGGTGGGGGTGCTCGACCAAATGTCATAGAGGGCCCCGAGACAAATGTAATGGCATTTAAAAAAATTCAAAATGGCCGACTCAAAATGGCGCCGAAATTTCAAAACGGTCCGAGAGCGCCGAGAACCGGTATGTGGGTACATATGGGCCCCCGCATTCGAAAAAAAATTTTTTTTTTTTTTAGCTCGAAAAAAAATTTTTATGGGATTTTTTTTTCGAATCCCCCACATGCTAAACGGTGAGAGATAGGTCGGGGGAGCTCGACCAAATGTCATTGAGGGCTCCGAGTGGAATCTGAATAAGAAAAAAAAAATTCAAAATGGCCGACTTTTTTTTTTTCTAAAACTTCAAAAAGGTCCGAGCGCTCTGAAATTTTGGTCGCGGTATCTCGGAGCCCCAATGACTCGTACGGAAAAAAAAAATTTTGGAAAAAATCCAAGATGGCGGAAAAATGGCCAGTTTACTTTTGTATGGCAACTCTCAAACGGTGCGTGATAGGTGGGGGGTGCTTGACCAAATGTCATAGAGGGCCCCGAGACAAATAAAAACTGCATCAAAAAAAAAAATTCAAAATGGCCGACTTGTTTTTTTTCTTTTTTTAATGTTGGTCTGAGCGCGCTGAGATTTGCACATGCGGACGAGCCTGGGGGGCCAAGATACCATATGGAACCAAAAGTTTTTTTGGAAAAATTCCAAAATGGCGGTGGACAGGGGCAAAGTAAAATTTCCAAGTAGGTTAAGCGAGCCCGAAGGGCGAGCTTCAGGCTGGGAGGCCGAAGGCCGACCCGGCGGAGGGCCGAAGGCCCGGAGCCTTCACCCCGACCCCCAAGCGTGCAACCCCCAGTAACTAAAGCGAGGCCGAAGGCCGAGCTGCGTGCGTACGGTGCTCCCAAGCGTTCTACCAAGGACTGTCTTGATAAGCGGAGCCGGCGGGCCGAAGGCCCGACGGCGACGCGTCGAGGCCAGCGAAGGCGAAGGCCGAGCTCCGCGTAGGGCCGAAGGCCCGAAGCGTCACCTGAGGGGGAAGTTGGAGCTTAAACCGACCCAATAGGAAAAGTGTCTTAGACAAGCGAAACGGCGGCCGGGGAAGGCCCTAGGCCGTAGGCCCGACGTGAGCTTGTCAAGACACT